>NC_137194.1:9868660-9968660 GCF_960531495.2 Zeus faber | reverse complement strand
CACAGAAGCATGCAGGGATCTGGGGCAGGCGTTCGAAATCCACCCTGCCGTGGCGCGTCATTGCTTTCAGAGGCTCTTCACGGACCAGGGAACCGCAATGGCGGCTCGTCAGCATCTCCGCCAGCAGGCTGACAGAGGCCTATCTGGATACAGGGAGAGGGTCCTCGCTCGCCTCGACCTTCGCTCCACCGAGGGAGTGGAACTCCTGGATCCTGCAATCACCCAACTGAGGACTCTGTGTCACCTGGAACCTAATGGAGGAGGGAGAGAGCTGCGAGTGCGGCTCGCTGACTGCCTCTTACTCAGAGGGGAGCACAAGGAAGCCCTCTCAATCTGCAGCCAGCTAGCCTCTGGCCCGGGCCAGCAGAGTTACCAGAACACGGTGCAGGTCCTTCGCGGCTACGCAAGGCTTCTCTCTGATGACCAAAAGGGGGCGATGGAAGACTTCCAGGCAGTTATTGAGCACAGCGCGCCTCATCCATCTAGCTGCATTCGGGCGCTCTGTGGAAGGGGCCTCCTCCGCATGGTGACAGGCCTACACTACCTCACAGCCATTGACTTTGTAACAGCCAGTGGGCTGCAGCCTCAGGAAACAGCACTGACGGTGCGTTGCCTGGTGCCATGGAACAGCCGTGGCCTGTTGATTACTGTTTTACTGGAGCAGGGACGAGTCATGCTGGAAGGCAGTGGACAGCACAGCTCCAGCCTTTCTCAACAATCCCGGGACCCTCAAAAGGGGGAACAGACACAATCCCTAGCAAAACGAGAAGACAACAGAGTCGGGTAGGGCACATATTTTTGGCTCATGTAAACTGGACCTGACCTTGAAGTGTCTCTCTAAATATATACATGATATATACATATTTTTTCTTGTATACTTCTATGTCCACGGACCAGAATCCCAGGTGGGGTTCACTGTCTGGCCGTGCTGCTGATGGAGCTCCAGCCCAGCTCAGACGGGCCCCAGGTCCTAGCAGCAGATGCCCTGTACCAGTTGAGGCGGGTGGAGGAAGCCTACCGCCTCTTGCTGGCCATAGGACCCACCAGCCCACGGGCGGCGGTACTGGCACGCCTCGCCCTTCTGCAACTGCACAGGGGCTTCCTTTATGATGCCAACCAGGTCTGTATGATTGACCAAGCAAGCATAGGAATCCTGTTGATTGGAATGTAACTTATAACTCCTCCTATGTCTCGACTCTATTCTCTTCCAGCTGCTAAAAAAGCTCATTCAGTGTGGTGACACCAGCTGCTTGGGCCCCCTGTTGGCTGTGGCCCATCAGAAGGACCGGGCCCTCCTGCAGGGTCACTGCCACTCGGCCTCCAAGCGCATCCTGGTCGGTACAAAGGAAGAGAGCTCCCTCAGAGAGGCGGTGGCATATCTCTCCATCGCTATCATGGCCTCTGGTTAGTAAACATAGTTTGGTTTTTGAGTGGATACATTTATGCAGGTAGGCTCCATGGCCACCACCCTCAACAGATATTTTAGGGTAGAGAAAATGAATAATGAATAAATAGTACCAACATTTAGAGAAGAAGACACTGCTTAAGTCGCGGAGTCAGCATTTCGCTGAATGCAGCAGCCTCGGCCAGAGAACTAATTTGGTTCACATTTGCGACAGTATCGGGGAGATTGAACATAGAATCCAATATAAGAACCATGTAATTGCTATGTCCAATAGTCAGTTATAATAATAGACAATTTCATGCATATGTGAGGCAGATAAGCGCTGCTAAACGGTACAGGTCATTTGATTGGTGGTTATTGATTGTCTCTTTCGAAGATTGCAGTCTCAGCAACTTGTTGTGTTGATAATACAATGAAATAAGGTGGTGGGGCAGCAGACTCTCTGCTGGAGAGAGCCAGGTGTTACGCCTTGCTCGGCCAGTGGAAGACGGCCATCTTTGATTTCAGTGCCATTCTGAAGGAGCAGCCGAACTACGTTCAAGCCCTCTGCGGGCGGGGCTTCACCCATCTGATGCTGAACCAGCAAAAGGTATTCTGAAAGGTGTGAAAATACACCGTTCCGTTGAGCGTTTTAGGCAAAGATGGACCAAAAGGATAAATCCGTCTTAGCTTTTTAGGTCCACAAACCTTGAGCACTGCCTTATAAAACATTCAGAAACATTTTTTTCTACAGTTTTATCCATAATGACATAATGAATCATCTCCAGAACTGAGAGGGAGTGGTCTCGAATGAACCAGGCTGAGCTCTTTAAAAACAAATGATAAAGTGATAAGTGGTATAAAATATTGGTGTTTAAATATGGTGCTTTGACATTGTGATGGCTTTGCACTGTCAACCTTTGAATGGCCAGTAACCTGTCCATGTAGGTTGATTGCCAAATTGTGTTCATTCTCCCCTAGGAGTGCACAAAGGACATTCTGGCGGCGCTCAAGATCAGCACTGATATAGTGACCAAAGACATCCAGAGCCTGAAGGACAAGGCTCGGAAACTGGTGTGTGATTGGCTGCAGGAGCACTGCCGGACCAATCTGTCGGAGATCTTGGTTGCGAAGGCCGTGCCCTGCCAAGAAGAGCGTCTCAGAGAGGCCTTTCTGATTAGCGGAGCCCTGATGAGGACCGACTGCAGAGACCCCAGATGGCGCCTCCTCTATGTGGACACACTGTTAGCAAAAGGTGAGACCCGGACCTCGCTCGGAATGAACCGCTGGGAGATTCTGGACGGCATTACAGCAGTGATTTCTCAAACCTTCCTCTCTCGGGCAATCCGTTTACTTTTTTTTTTTATCCTTGCCATTGATAACGGCATGTGGTATTGGTCTTCATTTAAAAAAAACAATAACATGACCTGTCCACACTATCTC
The DNA here is from genome assembly GCF_960531495.2 of Zeus faber. NCBI lineage: Eukaryota > Metazoa > Chordata > Actinopteri > Zeiformes > Zeidae > Zeus > Zeus faber. The sequence goes on along the minus strand of NC_137194.1, from coordinate 9,965,833 downwards.
ATGAGGAGCTCCCTCATATTCATTTTCACTTTCTTACTTACTTCACTTGAAAAAATAATCTCCATCTCTACATATGTTACTTATTCCTAGAGTACGTTTATCTGTGACTGTGATATACTGTAATTTGATATGACAGACAAAATGCCCAATGCGAAAGGATGTAATGTATATTATTACATATATTATTATTATTATTCTTATTGTTATTATTATTATTATTATTATTATCATTATTATTATTATTATTATTATTATTATTATTATTATTATTATTATTATTATTATTATTATTATTATTATTATTAATAATAATAATAATTACATATAATAATAATAATAATAATAATAATAATAATAATAATCTATTATTAATTATAAATATTGAAAAACATGAACATCTGTGTTTTCATTTATTATCATGTCAGTTTTTCTGTTGAGCAATGGAAAATGCAAGTCAACTCTTTCTCTGCCATTAGATTGCTCCTTTAGTTTGCGGTAGCCTCAGGGTGCAGTACCTCTGTGCCACCCACAGGGGCAAGCTCCCACACTTGGGGAGCTCGGTTTTTTTGGGTTAGGGTTAAGGTTCGCATCTGCAGCCACCACTATCCAGGTCGACCCCTAGTTTAACCTCTCCATCCTGCTCCAGGGGAGGTGGAGGCTGCGGCGGCTCACCTTTGCCAGGTGTTTGGCCAGGAGCCCAGGGATGCGGCGCCGCAGGCCAGGGTAGGGGTTGTGGAGGCCTGGAAGCAGAATTACGTCAGTGCGGCGCGGAGACTCAGCAGACTGACTGAAAAAGATCCGAGCAGTTTGGACTTTGTGCTGAGTCTGATCGGTCTCAGCCACAGGAAACGCCTGGCGCAGGTGCGACCGCGAGCCGTCACAATTATTACATGAACGCCTGAGGATTGCAATTGTTTGAGCAGATCACAAGGGTTTTGTAAAATTGAGGGATTCTCCAATTCTATGTTTTCGGGAATGGGAGTTTTGAGCCAATGTTGGAAACGTCGCACTGTTTTCATCAGTTGGGTTGAGGCAAATTTAGTGTCTTTTTTAATTTTTACCATCTAATATACTTGGCCTTTCTTCCAGGGGTGGATGTATATTATTACACTATTATAATGGCATGAAATATAAAATAAAATACAATTAAATTGGTAATTGTTATATGTATGATAATTGATTGCCAACAACAATTTAATTATCGTGGGCAGCCCTACTGACATTATTTTCTTTTCTCGTAGTGTCTTTTTGATTGTGTTTGTTAATATGTTTGTGTCACGTGATGTGAGGTTTACAGGTGATACTTTTACAGTACCTCTGCAGCGAAAATAAGTGATGCAATCTCAGTGTTTGTTAGAACAGCAAGGTGATCCCGGTGGCTGTTTAATCACTTGCATCCCATGCGTTAAAATGACTGTGACATGATGACCGTTGTGCAGCACAGTGTTGTTGTCATGCGATCGCCATGGAAAGTCCTCTCCCCTCTACCCTATGTGACATTCTCACACTCAGCATGTTATGTCATCAGAGATGGGAAAGGGATGTAATAAACTGTCATGTACTATAGGTATATTTAAAGATATGGCCCTTGTACTGTATAAAGACTACTCATTGGTATTCAAACTGTATTGTGTTTCAATTTTAGGCGGCAGCTCGGGAAGCCAGTGACGTCTCTTCAAGTGGCCACTGGGATCAAGCCCTTCCACTGCTCACAGTAGCGTTACAGTCCACAGGGAGCCTCAGACCCCAGTTCCTCCGGCAGCGCGCCGCCTGCCTGGCCCGGCTGGGGCTGCACGACCGGGCCGTGGCCGACCTGGACCACGTCATCCAGAGGCACAACGGCACGGGGCCCAATGGCCCCGAAGACCCCCGGGTCCAGGCCGAGGACCTGTGCAGACGGGGCCACAGCCTGGCGCTGAGCACCCGGGAAGGGCCCGCCTTGGAGGACTTCACCAGGGCGCTAGAGCTCCACCGAGACCAAGCGGTCCAGTGTGCGGAGACCGGTCTGGGGAGGGCGCGCCTGGCTGAGAGCTTCCTGCGGGGGGCGCTGTTGCACTACGGGGAGCAAGAGCTCGACAAGGCCTGGAAGCTGATCGAGAGCGGCTTGATTCTGGACGGGGACAACCCGGGTCTGCGGCGGCTCAGGACCAGGGTGAGGCGGGAGGCGTCCCACCCCTGTAATGTTAACTAGGGTGTAAATATCTAGAATTTACAACTTCTAGTGGTCGTAATGTAGCTGCATTAGTGCCTATTACTCAAGATGTCACAGTGATGAAGAGGAGCTTTCTAAATGACGGTGACCCAAGAAAGGGTTCCTGGGTCTTTTTTCGTCTACAAGGTCTTATTAGACTCATTGGTTTGCATGAGTCAGTCCGTAATTGTACTTGTAATCAAAGTGATGGATATTTTCAATGGACAAATCAACCACTGTACTTGTTTCCCTTTTTTATTATGTCTTGTGCAACAATTCAAAATGCTTCTACTTTAATGACTTTCTATCATTTAAGAATTCAGGCTGAGTGTATGGATGTATTTTTTAACTTGTATGAAATTTCATGACAAGAAAACTAACGATTTGTTATAAAAGTGCCCGTGTGCAGGTTTTATATTATTGAAGGTGAGGGGGACACTTTCCAAAAAAACAATTAAATCTAATTAAGTCAATGATGGTAAAATTAATTCATAATAAATACAACACAAAATACTCACACTGATGTGAAACAGTCTGGATTACTAACACAGGAAAGGTAGTTGTGCCTAAACTGAAGAATAAATGTATATATTTTTTTTTAATCTAAATGCACATTTTTTTTGTATTTTCCAAATGTATTTGTGCTCTGGTGTTAAGCAGACACAGTGATGTATTTGGGTTCCATGTTGCCAAAGTAGGACTTCTCCCACTCGCTCATGAGGTCGAAGTGGAGCGGGGATCCACAGAAGGTGCAGGACACGGTGGCCTGGCTGTTGAGCAGCAGCCCAGCCTCCTCCCACACCTCCACCAGTTTCCCTGTGGATCCAAAAATACAAAACAAATGATTAGACAGGAGGTTTATTATGAGCATTCGTTAATTGTTAAGATTTCCACGTTTAATATTTTTAGAAAACATGCCTCTATATCCACATTAAGCTGCTTTCACACATGCACTATAAACCTGAAATTATCTGGACATTACCCGAATGAGCTGTATGTGTGAACGCAAATGTCCAAATCATTTGAGCCGGACTTTACCCAGCCAGCAGCCTAGTACAAAGTCAGAGTAATGAGCGGTATGTTACATATTACATAAACTTCTAATGGTGCTTTTTAAAAGTCAGTCAAAAATCATCCAGTTTTGGTTGGCTGGTTGTACTCGAGTACAGTACTTGAGTAAAAGTACTAAGTTACTTCCTAACACTGATTCATCATTTTCACTCTACTGGAGTATTATGGGTGGCAAGCCCAGGCCAACAGGCCAAGACACTCTAGCAGAGAGGAGAGAGACACGGGCAAAAAACATGAATCATTCATAACTACGCTCCCGCCCACTTAACATGATTGCACATCCATCAGAGCGGCTCCGGCTTCATTTCCACGGAGGAACCCCGGGCGGGGGGTCGCCAGCCACTCACCCACAAAGTACTCCATCATGGCCGGGTTGTGGTGCGGAGACGGGGCCAGCCGCAGCAGCTCCTCGCCACGGGGCACCGTGGGGTAGTTGATGGCCTGGACATAGATGTTGTGTCTCTCCAACAGAGTGTCGCACACCTTGGTGTTGAGCTCAGCGTTGCCCACCTACACATGAAAGAAACACAGGTACAACAAGTATATTTTGTAGTTGACGGCTATGCAATAAATTTGGCCTGGTGATATGCTCTCATACTGTATGGTTCTCACTGACATACAGTATAAAAGCATATAACTAGTTAATTTACAAAATTAAATAATGGCACCATTAGAGAATCACCATTAGACAATGTACAATAATGACAATTTTAACCTTGTTATTTCCCTAACTACAGTACAGACAGGTATAAAAATTTGGACTAAATCATTTCCAACAATAAAAAAATCTCAGATTTGGGTCCCAGAGATAAAATACGAAACAGTGTTCAAATGGGGTCTGTAGCCTGATGCATAGCCTAATGCATATCAAATTGAGGATCCTTGATGTGTAAAAGGTCGAGAAACACTGCTCTGTCTTGTTGTGTTATGAATGACAAAGCAGTCAATCACAGGGCTGCACCCTTAAATATGTACCAAGAAGTATCTCTGCTGGAGGTTTAGTAGGCATTTTAAAACCATTTTACATTACAGTTTTGTCTGAACGTAAACACAGTAGATAGATAGAAATAATGACAAAAACGGTTCTGTTTCCCCACGTGTGAAACACAAACGCAGTCAGGCCACAACTGGAACGATCAGGGCAAATGAGAGACTGAAGGGGTCTCGTACCCTGATGGGGATGATGTGGCTTGGACAGTTGACCACCGGCAGCCCTTTGTCCATCAGCAGCTGCCTCATGTGCTTGACATTCCTCTGGTGGGCACGGCGCAGGGCCTGGCCCTCTGGGCTCCTCAGCACCCCGATGGACTCCAGGGCCCCGGCCAGCACCATGGGGGGCAGGGAGGTGGTGAAGATGAAGCCTGCCGCAAAGGAGCGCACCGTGTCCACTAGGGCAGCGGTGCTGGCGATGTAGCCGCCCACACAGCCGAAGGCTTTGCCTGGACCCGGAGAGGACAGGGGGTGAGTGTTGTCAAATGTTCTTGCCTAATTATCACTAAAAGTACTGATGAAATGGATTATTCAAGTATCACTAAAATGTACTACACTCAAAAGTGAATTGCTTTGTGTTGTATTATTTGCTTTTAATAAGCTACAATATAATCGCTGTCCACACTAAGTGCAGCATTAAAAGAAAAAGGACACAGTCTCCATATTAAACATTGAAGTCAAAACTGAAATGTAAATGATCAGTAATACCAAACATTTCAATTTATAATTATATAAAGTTGATCATATTTTTTTGATTATATTATAATATAATATACTGCTATATAATAACTATTTGACTTATTATGTTGAATTGGTCTTTGATGATGGAGTTATAGCATAAACGAGTCCGATTGGTGAGACTGAAATAGTGTTTAAAGAACATTTACCTGTAGAACAGAAGAATTACAGAAAATTAAAAAAAACAAGCAAATATATATTCAGTTACAGCCATGTCAGTTGGCATTATTAATTAGTTCTGGTCCTGATAATAAGAGGAAGCAGGAAAGGAAAATAAAAATGAAAATCACTCATTTGCTTGTGAGGTTAATGCATGTTGGAAAGGTGTCATTTGTTGTCATTGTGGTTATTATAATTGTTGTTGTTGTTGTTGTTGTTATTTGCGTCAACTTATTTTGTCACCATCGGTGAGAGCACGTTTCAGACTTGAATTGGACCACAGAAAGATTGAGCATCGTAATGAAAAGATGAAAAAAATGTTGACGCACTGCTGACAGGTACTTGAACCGAAAACTCCACAGCTAAGTCAAACTCACGCGCGGCGCAGGATCCCTCGCGAAGGGAAGTCTTATCACCGAGTCCAGACTGGGTGTAAATTTGGGCCCACAGCTGATTATAATGTTCTATTTTCCTTCCTCGAAGACGCCTGTCCTCCCATGTCCTCAGTGTACCCACATGGGGACGGTGTCGGGCCCGATGCAATGTTGGCAAAGTGACAGCGTCAGTTACAGTCACTGACTTTAAATGGGGATTTGGCCAAAAGGAGTCATTGTGCTTGACCCGATCTACTGTATAACGGTTTTAAGTGCTCGGCCTCGCCCTGCCGTGTTCCCCAATACCGTAACAGAGCTATAACGTCAGGTTTGTGTGTTTTTAATAATGGGAACAACTGTAAGTTTAACAGCCTTCACAATAGGAAATGTCACAGAGTCAATGTGAGGTACGTGTAATGCATCGAGAGTCAAAAGTGTCCACAAGGCCTTTAACTTATTTCAGGTCTTTCACGCAGATCTGACAACTGCAGCTATAGAGAAGACCAGATGAACCAGTTCCAAATACTAAATAAGTAATCATTGTTTCAAAAATAATTACATCTGCGCCCAAATGAGCTACAACAGTTTTAAGTGCTGTCCCTCAACCTGTGACTCAGCTGCCCTTATTTAATTTAAATCTCACAATCACACACCTAGAGTCCCAGAGACGATGTCTATCTTGTGCATGACGTTGTCCCTCTCGCCCACTCCGGCTCCGTTGGCTCCGTACAGACCCACGGCGTGGACCTCGTCGACGAACGTCAGCGCTCCGTAGCGGTGAGACACATCGCACAGCTCCTCCAGGGGACAAATTCCGCCTGGGAGCCACAGGGCGGAAAAATACGAATAAAAATAATTACAACTGTGCAGTGCTGCCGTTGCGGTATGTGAGTGCAGGGAGTGGCAGCGGGTGCAGGGAACAGGTGTTTGAAGGGACACACCCGTTTTTTGGGGGGGAAATTCACTTTTTGTCTATCTTACCTGGATTGAGACCAAAAGGTCAATACCATCCCTGTATCATGACCGGTATGTACTGTATCTAGCCTAGCTCCTGCGGGACTAATGCACAGGAGTACCGCTGCACCGAGTTTCTCCCCTCAATCGCTTTTATTTGTACTCGTCATAAAGGCAGAAGATGCAGTTATATTGCTTAAATAACTCCTTAAATAACTGCCTTTGAGATGATGGAAGGTGTATTTCCCTTATTTCGCAGGAGCTACTACATGTATCTGTAACACTAGGACGTCCTAGATAGTTTTAATAACAGGGTTTTTCATAAAAAACAACCAACTTAATGGCTCATTGTATTGAAGTTGTATATTTGTTACTGAAGTACATTTAATAAGTAGCAAATATATAAATAAAGAAAATAGCATTATAGGAAATACTGCATAGTAATACAATGATAATAAATGTAAGTACACCTAAGCTCAAAAAGCGTTTCGTCCTACTCACCATCCATGGAGTGCACCGTCTCAAATGCCACAATCTTGGGTGTCTGGGGGTCTGCCTGACGGAGCAGCTCCTCCAGGTGCTTGCTGTCGTTGTGGCGGAAGATGAAGCGTTTTGCTCCACTGTTCCTGATTCCCTGGATCATTGAGGCATGGTTCCCCGCGTCAGAATAGATCTCACACCCTGCGGGGCACAACCAACACGTCACGGAGCCAGTCAAGACCACATCCTACTCGGCATATCACAATATCTGCACCCAGACCCCGGCCACGATTGCTTCCAGTGTTGCATAAAAGCAGAGTGTAGTGCGCACATATATGCAACATCCTTCACTTTATTACCTGAGACCAGTGATTCTCAACCTGTGGGATTTGTCCCTGGGGTGCCAGATTTGAATTGTTAGATACGATTTAGTTCAAACTTCAGACCTGTCTGTACTCTAGTTAGAGAAATAACAGTCATTAGTGCAAATTACCTGATGGTGCTGACGTCTTGTCAATAAAATAACGGTGAAGTTTAACCAATAATCATTGCGTTTTTATGGGGTCCCTCCGGAACCTCTTGACGGACCCCTGAGGGGACACCCGCACCTCATATTGAGGACAACCACATTGAAGCTTAAAAAATAGTTTCCGTTTTTTATTCTTATTTTTTTGGTCCCCATGCGCTCAGCTCTTGCGTCAAGGCGATATCAGGCTTTTGACCCCGAGGTATCAGGTAATTGAGGTATTACCCGGCATCATCTTGGCGAGGGTGAAGAGGGTGGAGTCGTTTGCCACGAAACAGGAGGAGAACACCAGGGCGGCGTCCTTCTGGTGGAGCTGAGCCAGTTCCTGCTCCAGAGCCACGTGGGAGTTGCTGGTGCCCGAGATGTTCCTGGTTCCTCCGGCTCCTGCGCCGTGCTTGTCCAGGGCGTCTCTGAGGGCATTGAGAATGAGACCGGATCATCAGGGGAGAAGGACTGCTCAAACATCCACCTGCACCAATGGAATGAATTAATTCCGGGGTTTAAGTTTCACTTAAATGGATCTCTCTTCTCTCTACCGGCCTTGTGGCCCTCAACGACACGCAACATGGACACCGTATTTCGTGTTGTGTGATATTTTTTTTTTACCTGATGCCCTTGAGAACGTGGGGGTGCCGACTCATCCCCAGATAGTCGTTGCTGCACCAGATGGACACCTGGGACCCCTCCCGTCCGGATATGGAGTAATCCTGGGCGAAGGGGAAGATTTCGGCACTGCGGTTCACCGTCTTGAAGACGCGATACGTGTGGTCCTTCTTCTTCTCGGCGATCTTCTCGGTGAAAAAGCCGTCGTAGTCGTAGCTGGGGCCGACTGCAAGGACGGGAATGCAGTGATGACGTGGAGGTAGTTAGGACTTGAAGTAAGGAAAACTCTTTAATGTTGTTCAAATGAACTTTTGCGGTTATGGGAAGCAGGGTGGACATTACAGACGTTTTCTAGACCTGAGGTCTTATCCAATCTCAGTTGAAGAGGACATTAAGGGTGTTTGGTATTCCACAATCATGTTTCCTAATTGTATAATGACTATTATTGAAGCATATTAACTTAAAAGTCAGGAATCTTATTTTAGGATAGCACTGAAACCGTTCTTCAGTCCTAAAATCCAAAATAACTGCCATATCAACTTTCAGAAATGGCGTCCGGACCACTTCATCCCAAAGGGATTTCTCTTTCTCTTCTCCACCACACATTTTCCGTTTGGTTTAGTTGTCGGCCCTCCTGACAGTAGACAGTTTGCTAAAAATGAAACATCTCTCGCACAAACGTAGGTGTAGACCCAGGCTTAAACAATCAATTGCCAAATGTGATAGAATTAGTTCGGATTTCCCTCGATAGGAGGTCACAGATAACATACAGTAGGGGAGATTAGCGATCTCTTATGTAATAGCAAAATAAGGCTTTTTGTGTCTGTGAAATTGAAGATTATAGGACGAGCACTCGGGATGTTCCTCTGTGATGACGCCCCAGGTTCAACGTGAGCAGTTTTTTTTTTTCTCTCTTTCTCGGGTTTCGATGAAACATCTATGACTGCGATCCTCAATTGCGTGTGTCATTTTCGAGGCAGCGTGTAAAAGGGGATTAAACTCACCCATGTTGTCCTTGAGGAGGTGGGACACGGAGTAGCCTCGGTTCGGTCGTGGGAGGATGGAGCCCTTCAGGTCCTTCAGCAGGGAACTCATCACACCTACCACAGAGGAAAGATGGTTGTATTTCTACTTGTATTTATTGTGGGTTTTGTTTATAGTGGGTCAGATCTTAGGGGATTAAAGCTGAACCCGTCCGTCCATCCATCCATTTTCTTTATCCACTTAGTTCAGTTCCAGTTCAGAAGACCGGGCTGCCGTATTTTGGAATCGATAAACAGTCAATATTAGCTCAATACAAAGAAAAACGTGTTTAAAGAAGAACCTGGAATGGAAGAACCCACATGCTACGGTATCAATGTCTTTGTCAGTTTTAATGTTATCATGGTATGTCATGGTGTGTTGTTATCTTGGACCCTCAGCTAATGGGAATCCTTATAATAAACAAACATGTTCTAAGTTTATGTTATTTTTTCCATGTTTTGCGTCTACCTATGTCCGGCTCCTTGGGGACGTCCTCCTGGACCTCTGGACTGGCTCGGACCATTCCGATCTGGGAGGTGACGAAGGGACAGTCCTTGGAGACGGACACGGCCACCTGAGCAGCCGACTGGGAGTACTGCCTCTTCTGGTCCAGGATCGGAGACAGGTGCTTGGGTGGCGGTGGACCGGCGGGACTAGTGACACTGCTGGGACTGGGGGAGACTTCCAGCTTGGTCTCCAGGGAGGCCAAGCCACTGATGGTGATCTGGCGAATGATGATGGGGCATCGGTCAGCCAGGGAGAGCAGGGCCGCCCCCGTCCTCCTCAGGGCCGGCTTGGACGTGGACTTCAGGAAGGGGCAGTGGTGTAGAAAGGCGGCCATGACTGGCACTCGAGCTGCTCCTACTCTGATAAACAGAAGAAGATCTTTTTGGTTTGTAGAACTACAAAATACAATAAAAAAATGTAAAAAAAAATATGAACTAATACACTGAGTAATTTAATTGGAAGTTGAGGAAAACGTGAATTGAAGCACTGAATTGAAGTTATCCAATATTTACAAAATACACAATTTTTTTTTTAATTAGACTCATTGAGTCTACTTTTGAAATTCAAAATAAAATTGTTTGAATTTGTTAAACCAATAGATGTTTTTATGTTTTCTGAATTTAAAATAGAGAAAACCTTGAAAAATAGGCTACAAATTGAAGAATTCATTTAGTCATCCAATTACTATGAAATACACTGAAATAAAATAAACCTACAAACCTATATTTTTCATGTTTCTTAACTTCAGATGTGCACCTCAATCTCTCAATTTTAATTTGAGAAACCCCCCCACCCAAAAAAAAAAGATTACGTTTTACAAATTGAAGCATTTTTCAGTGTATCCCTTATGTGCAACAAATTCATAACAAATGGTTTGGCTGTTTATAGAAAGAAAGCTGATCCAAACTCACATGATGCAACCCCTAAAATATCGACCCATAACACATTTTCCTCAGTACTGAAGCTATGGAAGGGGTTGAGAAACGATTGCACCCCAACATCAATATTTCTCAACTCCAATGTCCCAAACTATTCGAGATGTTTAGATGCTGAAAATCGAAATGGAGTGGAGGCCTCCCTGTGGGCGTGGCGGCTCCTCGCCTCTTATCTGAGCTCTGCAGGAGGCGCTGCAGGTGCTGAAGGGAGATTCTGAAGATGACGCTGAGCACTGTGGTATTATCATTATTATTATTATTATTATTATTATTATTATTATTGTTTTATTATTATTATTATTATTATTATTATTATTATTATTATTATTATTATTATTATTTCAGAGGTTTCATAACATTTGAGGTCCACTGTAACAATAGGATGAGTGATAAGGAAAATGTATGCATTCAGATGAAGATGCTTTCAACTTGTTCAATTTGAATGAAGTTACATATGTATACATTCAGTTGGTTAAACATTCAAATCTGCTAACCTGATGAGTGGGCCGACAGTATGTCTCCACGTTTAGTCATATTTTACAAACATCAGCCAGCGTTATCACTGATCTCTCTCCACGGTCTGTGGTGATCAGATAAGGGAATTCTGAGGACCTGTGGTCTGTGTGGTCGAAAGTTATCTTCAAGTGTGTATTTTAAAAAGGCTATCGTCAGTTTAGCTTTAAAAGCCTTAACTATTGCTATATAGGTCAGAACTAGTCCGTTTAGTTTAAAATAGTTGAAAAGAGTAAAATAGTTGAGTAGTGAACTGAATAATTTTAGCACTACAAGACCAATAATATAAGAATATAAAATACAACATTAGGATATTACAAAACAATCAATCAAATAAAGCTGCTCTCCTCTGTGGCAGCCAGTTAAAAGACTAAATATATGTGTGGAGGTATTATGCAATCCTCTAGAATAAAAACAATAGGCAGCACCAAATAGTCCTACACACAACACAATATGTCAGTATAGTAGTCTACAAAAACATACAAAACACAAAGAATTCAAGGAATTCAGGGTTCTCACCTGTTGTCCTGCACTGAGGACGAACTTCAAAACAGCAAGTACAAGGCTGTACAAGTTATTGGAGGAACTTTGACGTGCATTATGCAATCAACCCTGGACCCCCACCCACTCCACGGGACCCCCACCCAGTGGCAGTGGGTGTAGCTGCCAACTCTGGATGAGGACAGGCCTGTCGAGCCTGTGCCTACATGGTGCAGTTTTGTAGTAAATAATTATTGTGTTATTATCATTATTATTGTCATTAATGTTATTATATTTTTATAATAATAATAATAATATACAATTATTATTCATATACAACATTTAATACACAACATTCAACTCAAAGGGCTTTACATTAATAAAAGGTAATCAAATAGTGATAACAAAAAGATCAAACAAGCACAAAACATTTAATAAAAAAATAACTAAATATTATAGTCAATTAATTTATTTTCCTACGCAATTGTTTTTTTCTTCTGGCGTGAGATTATAGAATTTCTGCTCAAATGTCAAGGAAAAGTGACTAATAAAATAACCAACGATGACCAAGTTGTCCTGGATACGTTTTATTCAATGTGCAACTAAATTATTTTCCGGCAACAATATTAAAATTTGAATGAATATATCGGTAGAACGTATATATATAATATTAACATTGTCATTTAGCAGATGCTGTTGTCCGAAGTAACCTAATAAGTCGCTTAATAATAACTTAATAGTCACAGCTGAATATTCTCCAGAAACAAGCAGTACTTGTAGAGTTAGTGTATTTTTTTTATTTTTTTTTTAATGATTTCTATTCATATATTATACCACATACCATATTTAAACACAATTTCAACACGCTCCTCTGGGAATTCTGAGCACAGGTCTCATCGGGAAGAACGGACACAGGTCCTGGAATATGAGTCTGTAATAGATGTTCTCCTCGTTACTTGAAGACACCACCGGCACAACGACGGACGCTTGTCTCTTTACGGCAATCGCTTCACGGACCAGCAGATGGCGCACTTATGACTGGATTTATGAATGGACACTTCCGGAGGGGGGGGCGTTCCTCACCGGAAAAGCGGTAACGCATCTTCCGGTCTCGTTCAATGCCTGTTTACGTTGAGTCTGTTTTTTTTACGTTTCTGGAAGTCTGACAGTAATTGTTTCATATATTATATATATATATACACACACGCTGTCCTCTGCCATATATACCGTTGTCATTCTTTTTTTCCAAATCGCATACGAAGCTGTTAAAAACTCTACTGGCCAACAAAATAAAAGTCGCGCGGTGTTACGTCACTGAACGTTCATTGTCGATGAACAATTATTTTTAATCATCCGGGATTTTTTTTTTTTTTTAAGCGGTGCCGCTGTTAAAAAAAAAATAAAAAATTAAGAATTATTGTGCGGGATGTTGTCGTAAGAAACGTTCTCTGGGATGCTCTGTGTCCGGGCGACCGTGCTTCAGCGCGTACGCCGTAACTGTCATAGCAACGCGACAACATCCCGAGTTCGTTAGAATGTGTATCTTACGCCCTCGAATCGGGTTACTTTCCCCATGGTCAAGGGGCGGTTTGGCGGCGGTGACGGAAGCCGTCTCAGGGAAAACAACACTATCTCGCAGTGCGATTAATGAATAGAACAAAAAATAAAAATAAGTAACGCGGGCGGAATGGACGGTTTGGTAAAACAAGCTCTCTAACGGTGACTCCTGTGGCGGCACCCCACTTCCGGGTCCTCGGTCCTCGCGGCTCGTGACGGAGGGAGGCGGGGGGCGGAGTCTCGCGAACCAGGCGCCAAGGACGGGGAGCGCGACCCCCTCCTAAAGAGTCGGTTTAGCGACAAGTCACCCGGTAAAAAGATTCGCACAATCTTCCGACTCCCGGAAGACTCGAGCTGCGAACGGAATTCTCACGGGAATCACTTCATTTTTGCGACTCACAACTATTTATTCTGCCGGAATGCAAAGTCTGAATCAGTCGTGTTTGATATGCATCATGCGAAGCGCCTTGGCCCCTTCCTTCGCTTTTAAGATCCACGGACTCAACGCGACCACTCCCTGAACGGAAACGTTGGGAACGAGACTGCTCCATTCGTTCACGAATCGAGGTTTCCGGTCTCAACGGTTGGCTGTGCGCTGCAGGTGCCCAGTCGCGAACGAAACGAACGAACGACTCCTTTGTCGAACGAGGGACTCCTGACCGAGTCGTTTAGCACATCCGTTCGCTGCGGACGAATCCTTCGCGCGCCGTGCGCCACTCTTCCCAGGGCGCTTTTACGCACAGCGTCTCCGAACCTGATCAGAGGACCAGTCTGCCTCAAATCAACTGTTCCTTGGACGACCGTGCAGGAGCGAGGAATTGCATTGAAAATTAAATAACAATAACAATAACAATAATAATAATTGTAATACGTGTCAAAATGCTGGCGTGCACAGAGATGATCACTATGTGTCTGCAGTCTGCAAAGCATGAGCACCTGAGAAAACAGGAGCTGGAGAAAATCCAAAACCAAGGAATCTCCGTTTTCCAAGATGTGAGTAGACCTTTTACTTCGTCCGTTCGTTTGTGCTCATGGAATACTGTCATCCTGAACTGCAGTTGCATCCTGCCATACAGTATAATTATAGATGACTCCCCTTGTGCTCACATCTTGGGGGGTTGTCAAAAATAGCAGCAAATCCAATTCCTGACGGTCAGTTCAGCGACCTTCAGTGGATTCTCTGTTCATGCTTCACATTAATGCATGTGACTGTATGTATGATTAAAAGATTGTAGTAAAGCTCACCATATTTTCCCAATTCACAGAGATAGTCCATTATTTAAGATAGATGGAGATAGATGCAGCTTGCTCATTAGTGCGTGAATAACACCAGGTTCAGAGGGAAATTAGATGCTTTAGAAAAAAAATGAAAAAAGGCTGTTACCGTCCTATTTATTTCAGTTTCCAAATGACTGTTTTTCAGATTTTCTTTTTTTGAGATGTGATTTAGACAGTGGATATTTTAATAAGGGTCATGACATTTCCTCTCCCCATTTAAGTTGTCAATTATCATTATTTCTTTACATTACTTTTTTTTTTGTCTTTGGTTTTATCCAGGAGAAAAAAAAAACACACCCTTTTGCCAAATAGAGAAGCATTTGACGTGGATGCACAGCAAGATTATGAACCACAACTAGAGCACAGTTCTTTTTCGTGGCTATGAATCATTTACACGCTTTTATCCCGACACATCAGTTCAAGGCATTTCATTGAGCTCCTCTGCGGAGTGCAGACAGTGTCTATTTTGGGGAGGTGTTGTTTTCATATGCTTGTTTGTTTTATTTACATTTCCACCCAAGATGCCACGGTGCCATCTCTGCGTAGATGAGGATGATGATCAGAACCGGAGTGGCGTGTTCCCAGCATCCCTGTCCTGCCTCAGACCTCCCACTGAAACATCCCCCAGTTTCATAGACGGATTGTTGGCAAGAGCAAGGCAGCATTAGGCTGCAGCGGGAGCAAATTAGGTAGAAAGGCATCCATTCCCCAGCCCAGTGTGCAGCATCATCTCTCCATAAAACCAATTATGGCGGACAAACGGATGTCATATTTTTGCCCAACGGCTTGGGCACATCCGGCTGTTTTTGTGTGTGAGACAGAGTGTGATTCGTGCGTTACGGTGGAGAAGTCGTCTATTTCACGCCGCGCAGTGCATGTTTTTCCCTCTCTGAGGCGAAATCCCACGCCGGTTGGTTTACCTTCAAATACTTGAATGCGACCCCCCCCTTCTCGGATCGGTTAAACTCGCCCGTGGAACTTGGGCCACTCTCACGCCCGCGTACATTATTTGTCTCCCGTCCGTCCTCCTTTCTTCCACTTTCCCAACGATGGAAGCCGTGGCAGCGTTCCCCCTTGATTTGCATGCAGCCGTTTGTTGTGTGGGTTGAGGCTCATTCCTTCATAGGCCCATTACAGCTTTAGTTAGTCTCGCGGTGAAAAAACCTTGCAGCGTTATTATCTCGTTTCTTATTATTCTTATTGACGTTGGAAACGGTGTGTCTATTTATCCAACTGGAGCTTTCAGTGGTGGCTTTAATAGAGTCCCCAAAGCAGCTTGCTGTGGGTGTATCAGCGCACCGCACCGGCTCTCTCTCTCTCTCTCCCTCTCTCTCTCTCTCTCTCTCCCTCTCTCGCAGACATGCCTGCCCGTTTTTGTTTGCCTTCAAAGGCAGACGCTTAGGATCTCTTGAAACGTTTGAGCTGTGTGAGGTGATTCTCTGCGGCAGGTTAAAAAGGGCCTCAGATGTTTAACAAGCCATTCACTCTCATTCGGATCAATGGGATTGGGGCTGATTCGCTGACAGGGCCCTGGGGTTCACGGGGACCGAAAAATTACATCCGTACACGGTGCTTCAATGTAACCCGATACAGCTTCCGGAACGTCTCCATTAGTTCTGCCCGTGGACCCATTAGCTCCACCGCCACTCCTCCTCTTTACAGAAAGCTGATGCCTCCACGGCAGGGAGTATAGATGGAACCAGGAAAACTGTAGCTCTGATATTTAGCCCTTATTTTTAATTTTAGTATCACTCTTTTCCATTCTCTAACTTTTTATATCAAGGACCCCCCTCTTTGATATGCGTTGATAGGCCACAGGCCTCATTAGATAAGACCTGAGAAGATCTTTACGGTTAGATATGATTTAGCACAAAACCTCCATACCTGTCTACACCATAGAAAGGTATGGAACCTCTTGAAGGACCACTAGAGGGTCCCCGGACCCCACATTGACAGCCACTGGTTTACATCACCCAACAAAATAAACACGTTTATGAAATTGGCAACTGGAATAAAATCAAGGACGAAAGCAGGTTCTTATATCATTTTGTTTTCAATTCATCTGCCTCGGAGAAAAAAAAAAAAAAAGCCTGAATGTAAGTGGAATCATTGCACCGCGTGCGTTAGAATCCTCTCTTTTAACAACGCGAAAGGCTTTTTAGGAGGAGAAGACGACAAAGGTGACAAGGCGGTGAGTTTGGCTCCGGACATTTTCTTGCGGCGCGAAGACCATTAGCGCTCCTCCCCGGGTACTGAGCCGTCAGGATCTCTCACGGCCGCTGTATATTACCATCAATTTGTGACTGCCATCTCGCAAAGCGGCGCTCCGCGGCCTCCCGCTGAGGTCGCCCTGCCGGAATGCTTACGCCAGCACCCGTGCGGTTCAGCCGGGATTGAAAAGCCCTGCGTCCGTGTCACCGCACAGTCTGTGTCACTTTTATCGCCGCGGATTCCGTCCCAGACGTCGCCTCGTACGTTGTCTGGGTCCGCGAGGAGGCTCCGTGGAGCCCTAACCCGGGGAGATCTCTTCCCAATGAGGCCCTGCTGTCGTCGGTTAAATGGGATGTCGGGGGCGCGACGCCCGGCCCTCACGCCCCGGCGTGCTTGAGAGGCGACGTTCTGATAACGCCCTGACTCAGCCAGCCCATTGCGCTCCAAGCGGGACTGATTGGATGTGGGCCGCGGGTTTTTTTGGCTTTTTTTTTTTTTTTTTTGGCAGTCAAAGCGGGAAACGTTGATCACTCTCCCGCTCGGTGCTTTACTGCACCTCAGCGCCCTCTGTGAGCACATCTGCCCTCTCCTCGCTGCTCATACACCGCCTCCGTGAGAACAAATTGTAATTTCCAGATTACACGCTAGGAAGTTAACGCTGCGCAGGATGAGGTGGCGCGTTGTCGGCTCTTTTGGTTGTGTGATGCAACCAACTGTCTGTTTATTTGACTATTAACCATTCCCATATTTCCTCATCCCAAAATTGCTTCGACAACGTGAACATACAGTGTTGTGTGTAGACACTGTGTTGAAACATTAAGTGATGCAGTGTTACGTGATAAGAAGATATGACCTCAACTTACAATATGATTATTCAAATAATATTGTATGAGGCCTAAAATACTGTATGAGAGCGTCTCATCTCAGGCCAAATATTATACTATTAGTAATGGAAATTTTTAGATTTTAGAATGAAAAGGTCACCACAAGTCCCTTTAAGGGAAGGCCAGTGTGTCATATTTTTCCAGACCAATATGAACCAGTGGACAACAGCTGGAAAGCAGTGCCTCAGCATCTTTTGCACGGGGGCGGTCGAGGAAAACCGGTGGAAAGTATTTCAGCTCTTATTGCGAGCACCAGCGTTTTCCCCCTCAGCTACTTCTGCCAAATATAAATGCCAGCGATTCATTTCCTGTGAAGATGTTATCAATCTGGGTTATTAAACGCTTGGGGAAATCATTGCTTCCTCTAATGGTTCTCTGCTACAGTACACACGAAAAGTAACTCCAAAACAGAACATTATTTTGTTCTGCTGGATGGCTCCGCCGTTTGCGCGAATTCACGCAGGCTGCTTCTTCCATTTTCATTTCCCTTTCTGTTTTGTCACTGAATCATGTTTTTTTTTTTTTTTAATCCTACTTTCCTGCCTTGCCTTTTAATACAGATTACCCCTGCGCCAAATATTTTGGCAACTGTTCAAAGTTGATGTTTCAAAGTTGATCCGATTCATTTTTGAAGTATACTGTATGTACATTGAATCTTGTTTATCATTATTTCAGATATTCCGCCGGGCAGACAAAAATGGTGAGTAACCATGATGTACACACACTCAGATATTCCAAAATGCCTTTCAAGGAGTTTCTGGCATCACGGATAGGGGTGAGGCCAAAGTGTGAGCTGCTGGATGCCATAACAAGGGAGGTTTTTGCCAGTTTTTCCGACTTAACACGTGTTGAAATTAAGGCCACTTTTATATGAGAGGCATACAAACATGTAGCCAGTTCAGAAAACACAATTTAATGTTATGTAATTCTTTAAACAGTCCACCTGAAGATTAATAATGTCAACTCTTGAGCCAATTCTTACAACTTGTACTGAAGCCATTTTTACAAACAGCATTAAATGATCTCGAAATTAAATTGAGTAATCTCCCTCAGTTTTAGAGAATCTCAATTTAAATTGATAATAACCTTTCTTCTTTACAATGTGCTCAGCGAGTATTTTAATTTTTCGCTAATTATAACGTCAACCTTCTGTTGCTGTGTACACGCCACATTTGATAATTCCGGTCCATTTGTAACATTTAAATTTTAGATTTCGAAACACGAGAGACTTCCACTTTACAAAAGTAGATGGAACTTATTTGCATCATGTCGGCGATGAGACGATTTAACATAGTTCTTGCTTCAAAGGGAAGTTATCGGGAAACGGAGCGAAGGGTGAAGCTCTGGGAAATAAAGCTGACAAAGTGGTGCGTGCGTGTGCCTGCGCTGTTTATGTTTTATTCACGCGTTGCGTTGTGGTGGAATGGAACGGAGAAAGCACCACAGATGCTGATTAACACAAGGAGTAAATCTACCCACACTTGAGTTTCCCCTCCAGACGACAGCGAGCGCCTTGCACAAGGAGGCGATTTAATAGTGCATCATGTGCCCACGTGAGGAGACGCTGTTTGAGGTCCTCGCACTGGGGTGCACGGCTTGTTAAAGATGTTCATCCATTAATTTACTTGACTTGACACTAGGGCTGGGCAACATATCCATTATAGTATTGATATTGTGATATGATACTAGATATCATCTGGGATTTTGTTTTATCGTGATATCGCAATATAGTTGACTGCTGTCTTTAAGGCTGCGTTACAGTAAAGTAAATCAGTTTTCTGAACGTCATAGACTGATCTACATATTCTAATCAATGCCTCTATCTGCTCCTGCCCCCATAATATCCACATTGCTTATCATTGGTTCTCATAAACATATCGTGTCCATAAATATCTTATGAAGGTACTAATGCTCACCCCCAAAATATTGTCAAGTTATCAATAAAGAATTGTGACATCTGATTTGGCTCTGAGAACACACGCACACACACACACACACGCGCACACACGCACACACACGCACGCACGTGCACGTGCACACACACGCACACACACACACATAGACACACACACACAGTATCCTGGACCCTGATTGAGCCTGTTTGTTTGGTGTACTTAAGAGGAAATTACATTTAAATGTTCACATTGCAGCATGATTGTGATTGCAATGTGAACCCTTAGTTACTGCGTTGCTTGTTTCAAAGACTTGAAACCGAAAACACCCCCCCAAAAAACACGTTTTTCTCATTGAAGAACAAAGAGAATAAGACACTGGTTGAACTAAATGGGTTTGTTTACAGTGTGTCTGGTGTCCAAATATGTCCTTTTAAAGTGGCAGAGGGAAAAAAATAAGGACACAAAGTCCTCAAGAAAGCACCACAGGAACTGAAATCCCGCCAACTGTACGGAAAATAAATATATTTTTTAAATGTATTTCTTTAAATCTTTAAAGCTGCTTTCACACATGAACTCCGGACAACGTCTGGATCTGATTATCACGACATTGTCGTTGAGTTGCCCTTTCACACATGTAGCAGATAGCCGGAGATTGTCTGTGTCAAACGCGTTCTCAGCTACTGGAAATACTCTGTTTGGTATAGACGAGGGGCAGAGCCTTGGTATAGCGTGTAGGAGGCAGGACGTGATGCAATGACAGTGCAGAGCTTTACAGCACACCCAAGATGGCGGACAAGGCTACCGACTTATCTTTTGTTGCGTTGGTGCTCCAGGTAATTGGATGTAGCTGCAATATAAATGAAAGAGTGGAGAGGAGTATAAAGGAAAGCGGAAAGGAGTACGAAGCGGATGCGCTCTGTGCACGAAGATCCGCACAACAAAAAAAAAAAAAAACTGGCCCATGATAGAGATGTCATCAATGCTCTGGACAATTACCTGCTATGTTCACGAATACTTAATTGGACATTAAACAGACTTTGTTCTAGGGTGCTGGCTGGGTAAATTCCAGTTAATGTCTGGTCAAACTGATTCTGACATTTGCGTTCACAAATACAGCTCCTCTGGGTAATGTCCAGATAATTTCAGGGTTGGAGTGCATGTGTGAAAGCAGCTAGAGATGTGAAAATCTCAACGGGCGAAGCGTTCTTTCTGAACTGCTATCACGCCATTGTGTATTTTATTGGAGCTTCGATCAGATAATCCTTATTTAATTTCTCACACCTTCTTCTTCTTCTTACTGATACATCATAGTTGATGATGACCATAACACACCTCATTTTGTTGGGTTTGGGTGAGTGCACAGATGGCGGAACAGACCAATCGGAGCACCAAATTCTCTGTGGCACACTGGACAGGTAAGGAGGGATGTAGAACTATGAGGTGCAGACACAAGTCTTTCCTTGGCGGATTTGGGCTGCGGCCTCTTCAACATAGCACAGAAGCTTCTCACAGAGGAAAAAAACCCTACTGGACTTTTCCATTTTTCAGCTCGCCAAAGAAGACTTATTTTGGCAGGCTCGTGCAGGGCATTCTGGCCACATGGCCAGTCCATCTGAGCTGTGCCTTCACAAGCAGGGTGTGGATGCTGGGAATATTGGCCTTGCTGATGACTTCAGTGTCAGGGATTCCATCCTGCCACTTGATCCTCAGCAGTTTCCTCAGGCAGCTGGAGACAGAAGGTGGAGATGGTTCAATTTCCTGGCATGGCGCTGGTAGACTGTCCAGACTTCACGCCCATACAGGACACTTGGTAATACAACAGCCTGGTAGACCTTCAGTTTTGTCTCCTGCTTGATGCCAGTCCTTTTCCACATTGAGTCACGCAGACGTTAACGTCATCATCTATGTGCACAGCATGAGACAGAGTACTTCCAAGGTAAGTAAACTTATCAACGGCGTAAAGCTTTTGGTTATTCACAGAGCACCATGGCAGAAAACACCATGCCGAAGAGCGTTGGCGCTAGGACTTAGCCTTGCTTCACCCCGTTTGTGACTGGAAACGGAGAGTTGATGCTGATCTCTGATGCTGGCCATCATGCCATTGTGGAGTTTGTGCACTATGCAGATGAACTTGTATGGACACCCATACTTGGCAATGATCTTCCAAAGGAATCTTGTAGAGATGGATTATAGCTGCATCCTTTAACTCCTGGTCAACGGCTTCTAATTTCCTGGAGACTAGAAGATCAGTTTCTCAACTATGCTTTGTAGATTTCCGCTGGGATAGCATCAGCCTAATGAGAGGAGGCGTATGGCTTTCCTGGTTTCCTCAATGGAAGATGGAACAGCAAGACTTTGTTTAATTTAATTTTTTTCAACTTGAGGCAATCTCGCAATTGCCTGCTCATTTATGCATGATGGCTTCTCATGACCTCATTTTTAGTTTTATCATACTTTAGTTCATTTGTAAATGTTTCCCCCTCCACCTTGTTTTTTGCAACCCATCTTAAGTTGTTTATATATTTTTTTGGAAATAAACCCCTAATTCTTGCTGAAATCTACCTGCCACTCCTGTGTCTGATGGCCCGGTTGCTCACAAACTTTAAAGCCATTAATTCTCTCACAGTTTGAAGAGAAATGGCCAAAATGTGTAGTTCAGCACTTATCTTCGTCTTACAGCCGAGGCCTCCGAGGCTCTTTCTAGACTAACTTAGTTGTGCGCCCTCAAGGAAAGCGTCTCTTCCCGATCAGCATTGCTGAGTGGGCTGCCATGATACACCCTGAGCGCTGCAGATACATCCCATAATGAGAGTGCTGGCTGCTCGCCTGCACACTCCACCTCTAATGAGAAATTTACATTTCTGTTTTTCAAGCGCAACAATTTCATGGCTAAAAGTGTGTGTGTGTGTGTGTGTGTGTGTGTGTGTGTGTGTGTGTGTGTGTGTGTGTGTGTGTGTGTGTGTGTGTGTGTGTGTGTGTGTGTGTGTGTGTGTGTGTGTGTGTGTGTGTGTGTGTGTGTGTGTGTGTGTGTGTGTGTGTGTGGTAGAGGGTCTACTAAATTACATAATGTAATTTAATGATATCTCAGGGTCCATTGTTGATGCTGTAGGTCTTTACAAATGGAATGCAGAGAAATGTGTTAGTCAAATATAGATTAAAATGATGAAGCAAAGTTTGACATTATGGTCTAAGAATGTGTTAAAACATATGTTTTATCATAATATTAATATGAACATTGTAATATGAACATATACAATATTTTTGATGTGTTTTTATATTTTTAATATAAATATAAAAATAAGATATTTTATAATTGTTTTCATTTAACAATTGTCTTTACGAGACATGAAAGAAAACATGGTGAAACATTCGCGATTTGAGCAGTTTTTATATATATATATATATATAAAACATTATATTTATAAAGTGTTTGAGGTTGTTTTAGCTTTCATAGTCTCTCAATAAAAATCAGCTCCTCAGTTTGATTTGAACTAAAACAATATATGATGGGCCAGGTGGTCTACAGTATCTGTCTGTCTGTCACATGGTATTCTTCTGAAAGCACTGCACTGATATGGAATATAACAAAGACAAAAGATGTCTGACGGCGCTATTCTTATCTGCAACATTCTCCTGAAATACATGTATTGGTGGCAGGAGGGAGGCTTATGAAAATTTAAGTGGCAGACCCTTTATTTAGCATCAGGATACCCCCTCAGGAAAAAAAGTTCCTTGAAACACGCTGTGACCAGTGGTGGACAACGGCAGGTTCACAAAGTAAAAGTCCTGCCATGTCTTTGGACATCTGAGTTTTTCTAAATAGAAAATCCAGACGATTGACTCCAAGAAAGGGACAAGGCCTTTAAGTCCTTTTGGACCCGGGAGTTCCACCTCTGACTGTCTCGCTTCTGTAAAAGGGACAGTTCTGTGGGCGACTTTGAGAAAATCAAATATCACAAAATATATATATATATATATATATATATATATATATATATATATATATATATATATAATACTTGTATAACGATAATTTGACGATATTTTGGTGCTACTATTGGTGCTTTCATAATATATTTACGCACAAGAAGTATAATATCATTAGCGATGTCGATATGTCGATGTTGACCAAGCAGGTAGCAGCATTAATTCGGATCTAGAACAGTCCACGAAGTTCCCAAAATTGCATTACTTCACTGTAATGCTGCTGTAAAGGCAAAATGTAACTATAATCACAATATAACCAACCAACACCCTAAATCCCAGACGATCGTTAAATCCTTGTCTCACATGACAATATCAATATCAATATATAATATGTCACCCAGTCCCTCTGGGCGTGCAGTTTTAATTTGGGCAGGACCTTTTTCAAACCTATTTTCTAAAAACTATTATGACATAATCATGGGAAGCAAGCCGCCCCACCCTCTTTCCTCTGCGTGGAGGGGAAAAAGTTAAATCCTCAATGTGGATCATTAGAAATGCTCTCAAGGATGAAGTATTGATTCTGCCAGTCACAAACTGATCTGGATCAATGGTTGTGAAATGTTCCCGCCGTGTTTCCGACGCGGAAACTGTCCGAGAGGTGAGCGGCGAATGTGGAGAATTTATGCGTCGACTCAGAGAGAAGAAAAACAAAAAAAAAAAATGAAGGGTCTGGAAATAGTTATTGTTGACGTCGGAATTCCACCACGCAAAACAGCGCTGACCTTTACAGCCGAAGACACACAAACAGGCTCGTGCGCAGGGAGTGGCGGAGGCCCCTTGATCTCCATGGTGCCCTATCAAATTGTCAACTTTGGATAAAATAGTATAATATAAGCTCAAATAATAACCACATTTAAGCTCCAGAGTTTCTGTTAGAAAAAATGGGTGCCTGTCAACGTGTCCTGAAAAATTTCAATTTCCCAGACAAATGGGAGAAATTCCGGTCAAATATTATCTGTGTTTATTGAGCTTAAAAACAATTGATAAGCAAGCTATATAAATAATGACATCATCAAGGCATGTAGATGTATAATATTTTTTATTGAATATTCAAAATAATATAAGTCCTGTCAGTTAACACCACTTAAAATATAAATAAATATTACGAATATTTCGACTTGGAATCAAATAATTTCCATTCGTGAACAATAAGTAACAAGTGCAGATGCTTTAATTAACATTTCACTAAAATAACATTTTGATCAAATCAAAAACAAAATAAATATGGCAAGTAGGTCTCAATAAATAATAATTGTGGTGTCGTCCGTCTTTGTCGGGATGTCCCGTCGACATATTTTACACAATGAATATTTACCGTCTGCTTTGGGTCGGAACTTAAATATCCAAAGAAAACGCCAAACTATGGATGTATGTGTCCTTGTTGTCAACAATACATCATCTTTCTGCTTCTCTTCTGAATGCTGTGCTTTGTCTTCGCTCCGTGTTTACTGTGTTTACAAGCGCAACCTGTCCACGATGGCGGGGGGCGGGGCCTAGCCCTATATCGACGAACGTGAGTGGTCAGAGGTGAAGCTTTCGGATCAGCTTAAGATCATCCAAACTGATTGGCTTCCCGTTGCAACTTGTGCTTGGAGGGAATTGTTTTCACAGGACATTACGACGGGAGAAATTTGAATATGTGGGACCTCAACAGATTTTCCTGGTCAAAAAACAGAAACGCTGGCGAGTCTGTATATATATATATTTATACAGACTTGCCATATATGCTGGAAATGGATTGTTCCATGTGCCCTTTTTTTTTTTTTTTTTTTTTTTACTTTGAGCACCTGCCCCCCTTAAGGGCTCTACACAGGTGTGGCATTTTCGCCTGCCACACGGCAACCGAGTGGCGTTTTCAGCACCCTCCGACACAGAGACGCAGGCGATGGGGTTGAAAAGTGCCCCGTTTTATTGTAGAGAGCGGGCAAGGTGGAACAAGCCCGGAGCAGATGGAAAACATGTCATGACAAGGGCTCCTCCCCTGTGTGTGGGTGTGTCGGGGGATGGGGGTTTTACCTGTTGCTCGTTGATTGCTCTCACCGGAAACAGGCGCACGGCCACCCTGATCCTGGGCCCAATAACCTAAATCCAAGACAGGTGTGGCTGCTCAAACCACACCACCCACCACAACAGGCACACAAATGATTTCATCTTATTAGTACTGTGTACGTCTTCCCCACAGTATAAACCTAAAAGTACCGTAAAGTACTTACGATGCCCCGTAGATACTTTCTGTGTACAAAGTGTATTGAACACAGAAAGGAAAAAAAAACAAAAAAACACACGTACAAAGCAGCATCAGAGTCTCTCTGCACTAACACCACAGGAGAGACATTAATAAAAAATCTGCTCATAAATCCATCCACAATGCGATCACAATGACGGGACGGGAGCCGGAGGGAAGAATTTATCCGAGGTGAGGGACGTGCTGAAATGTTGTGGTTACTGTACCTTCTGGGGAGAGAAACAAAGCTATAGTTAGGAGCCCAACCCATGACATTACACCTGGCTTGCATGATGTGCAATCTGCACCGTCCTGCCGCTGATTAGGTATTCAGGTGTACGTCGGGCGTGAAGCCAGAACAAAGAAGGTGGGATGGAGGAAAAAAAAAACCCGTTGTGTTTACCCCTCGAGGCTTTGTGCTCCTCCGGGACAACACTACAGCTGACAGCTGGGATAGAACATTCCGGCACCGAAGCCTGTGACCCTTATATCATCATCAAAACAACTTTGAATCGCCGTTCCTGAATTGCCCTGACGGGGATCAATAAAGTCTTTTATTACCGTTCCTCCTCGCTGGCCAAAACCTTCCGAAAACGTGTAGAATAGCTAATGAATTATGTTGGTACCTTTGGCGGTTGGAGATGTTGATCCAGGTGCTGAGAACAGAATGATAGTTCTTTCTAATTGTTCCTTAAGAGGAAGTTGTGTGCAATTACACAAGAAAAACGTTGGAGCCTCGTGAGGGAAATTCAGGTGTTACCGCAGCAGAAGTTGCCCCCCCCCAAAAAAGTCAAAAAATGAGATCAAATAAAAATGGATTAAAATGTGCACAATCAAAATGAAATAAAATAATGAAATAAAATGTATTTGCACGATAAAAATGAAAAAAAGACATATAAAAAGAAAAATGTAATAACATAAATTCATACGCAAAAAGTACATGTCAATGAATTTTCAGATCTATGTCACACATAAAGTCACAAAAATAAACAGAAGCAAAATTATGATGCGTTGAGCTGTGGGTTATTGTGCATTTATGTGAAACAAATAAATACAAATCTGAATACTTATAAAATGTATTTCTTATTTGGAACAACACCATCAAGCTCATCATTGTAATTAATTTGGCATAGCAGCTACGAGACGCTCCTGTTTTTGTTTTTTTACTTTTTTATATCATCATAACTATACCTGCCAAAGTCCTGAGACTGGGGGGAAAAAGTAATAAAGCTAAATAAAAAGCCCAAAAATATTTCTTCCCCTCTTCCAGATGACGGCAAGCTGTCTTTGGAGGAGTTCCAGTCCTACTTTGCCGATGGGATCCTGTCCGACGAGCAGATGCAGGAGCTCTATCACTCCATTGACAGGCAGACCACAGAGTAAGCTCATCCCACTTCTGGACCTCTTCCCTTCCTCAAATGACATCTCTAGTCTGCCCTGTGTGTGTGGGGGAGACATTTTGTGGATTTACTACACCCAGGGGTGGATCAATATTTCACAGCGGACTAAAGTATCTGGAGCAAAAGCCTTGAGGAACATTTATTGAGAAAAATGTGCTGCCAATGAAAGACATTTGTTTAATTTTAGTCAAAGAGATGCTCTAGTTTTATTTTTGGGAGGGGGAATTCTCCATTTTTCATTTCTCAAGGTCAATATCGATTTCATCCTTGCATGTGTGTCCCGAACCGAGATTTTGCGGAGGGGATCAACTAGCCTAGCTCCTGTCAAATTGGGAAAATGCACCTTCCAGCGTCTCATAAGCTGAGTTATTTAAGCCATGCGCCAAAATGAAAACATAAAAACGTGATCTTTGTTGCTGTTGCCAGGTACAAAATGCACTCAACAAAACTAACTCTGCTGACTGAACTGGCAACCAGCACGTTGAGAGCTTCACAGATGGCGTACTGCACCCGCATTATGCAGACACATTTCTTATGATCCCCATCCCTCCAAAAAATATCCAAACATCCCACAACAGACCAAACACAAAGAAAACACCCCCCCCCCTGCCCTTGGTCGCCGCAATAGTTGGCATGGCAACCAGCTGCCTGAGTAATCAGCTCAGTTGGAGTCCGTCCTTGATCAATGAGATTGCCTGATGTAAACAAGCCTCGGAGTGGATGACTAATGGTACGACAGCAGCACTTTAGTGAGACGCAGTCCGGCGGCAATCAGCGCCTCCTTGTCTCCACCAGAACGCCATCGGACGCGACGGCAAAAGGCCTCGCCCCCCCGACAGAAGCACTTCCTGACGCTTTCCACGCCGTTTCATTAACCTGTCTCCTTGTCTTCTTTCCTCTCAGCAACCTGGACACTGACAAACTTTCAGGTAATTCCGTCTGACTTTTGGATGCGGTTTTATTGACTCTGCGCTATCGGCGACACTTTGATTTCCCCCCCCCCCCCGCGCCGGGCGATGACAAAAGGTCAGAGAGGCCCCCGAGGCCCCTGATGTCGATTGCTGATTTCAGCTCTTTCTGGCTAACCGTCGTTGACTTCAGGCCCTTTTCAAACTCCCTGTTATGTCCGCGTATTGTTTCAAGTGTAAGAGATGAGGAAGCCTGCGCCATGAAAGGCACAGCTCTCAATCATCCCGTTGTTCCCGGGATTCTACCGTATTCAACCCTTCTTTCCCGCTGTCTTCCCGGTTGTTTATTTTCCCGAAAATACCCCATATTTTTCAACCTTTCAAAAAAACCCAAAATGATATAAAAAAGAAAAGGTGACGAGGTGGCAGCACTGCCTGTCTCCGCTCCACTCCGTTTCTCCCAACCAACACCAATAATAACAGTTTGTTTTTTATTGTAGATGTATTTATAACTGAACGACACCAACGAAAACACCGTGCGTAACGAAGATACTTTGTCAGTCCTCCCCCAATGTGGACGGGTGTAATGAAAGGCCAACGGTATAATGCAGCCTTTCATTCTGATTTCAGTTATTTGAAATCGGATGGCCTGATGTCAATATATATGCATGTATGATATGATATGCTTTATGGTGCGATATCTGATATGATGGGACCTGTGATATAATATATATTATATGATATTATGTTATATACAATATGATATATGATATAATATTATATGATATACATATATAATATAGAATATGTGAGATCAAATCTGAAAATATATGATGTGAATATTATTTTTTCAAAGTAAATAATATTGCATGTAGCACGTTTTACAGTCATTGCAATTTTTAGTTGAAATTGTAGTTTAAATGGTGCCATTTCTTAATCACACACACTGACACACGCACACACACACACACACACACACACACACACACACACACACACACACACTCCTGCAAAGTTGGTTGGAAGTCTTCAACGACCCTGTGAATCCTCCCCACCACAGAGTACTTCACCCCCCACCTGGGAGAGTACGTCAACGTCCTGTCTGCTCTGGATAAGCTGAA
The DNA here is from genome assembly GCF_960531495.2 of Zeus faber. Classification (NCBI taxonomy): domain Eukaryota; kingdom Metazoa; phylum Chordata; class Actinopteri; order Zeiformes; family Zeidae; genus Zeus; species Zeus faber. The sequence goes on along the minus strand of NC_137194.1, from coordinate 9,936,824 downwards.
CGTCGCCATCCTGAAAGCCATGGACAAGACTAAAGAGGTAGGAGGGCATCGCGCAGCAGCTGTCGGCTCGTTTTCGGGTGGGGAAGGGGTGGACGGTAACTTAACATTTCTTTGTAGGGTAGTGTACTGTACTTGGAAGAGATTGAGCTTGAGATTCCAAATCACTATCAATGAATGGTCGTCGGAAGTTACGATCGCCCTGCCATTTCTCCTGCTGTGACGTCTAAAAATGTTTGAGGGAGTTTTTTTTTTTTTGGTAATTAGTCATACTTGAACGTGACAAACAACGTGTTCAACGTGTCAGATTCTGTAACACGGAATGTCGTGCTGTGTACAATATTCATAATGGGTACAATTCCCTGTGATAATAATGAAAGAACAAACCAGCCTTAGCTCATATGCAGGGCTTTTTACGACTTTCCTTCAGCATCATCTCATGCTCCCAGAGGATCGCGGACTGGGCTCACTTTGCACCTCGCTTGTCAGCTAGAGAGGGAGAGAGAGAGAGAGAGAGAGAGAGAGAGAGAGAGATTTTTTTAGAGAGAGAGAGAGAGAGAGAGAGAGAGAGATCTGAGCTGAGCTGTGACAGTGATGGAGAGGAGGGCGAAACCTGCTCTGCATGAGTGGATCTGCCTCTCTCTCTCTCTCTCTCTCTCTTTCTTGTTCTTGTTCTCTTTCTCTCTCTCGTTCCACTCACTGACTCTCCGTCTTTTTTTGAACACGGCCGCCCAGAACCTGACAAAGAGCCTTTCACTCTCAAAGATGACCCTTTACACCTTGAAATGATCACTTTATTGTAACTGCTGTGGTGGGCTGTACGGGAACTATAGGGAGCAGTTAGAGCTATAAAACTAGGAAACTGCAGAGGGTCTAATTATCATATAGATGACTATGACTATGTGAACGGCATCCATTCGCCGTTTGCATACATTTCTATTCGACTAAATATTGTTTGATTGTCCGTCAGTTTCGATCCGGTGGGACTGCTACGAGGGCCGTGTCCAAAAATTCAGCATCACGATATATACATAATTACAGAATTCTTCAGGTCTACTTTTTGTTTTTAAGACCTCTGTCGGGTCTCAAATGTATTTTAGGACATGCAAACTTCTTGAGCTGTTCTGAATTTTGTGTTTGTTGTCGCCCAAAATATAAAATCAACACGATCCGTAAGCACGTCATGAGCTCTTAGACGTACCTGCCCCTCCGTGGTGAGTCATGCCTCCTAATATTCTCCTTAATATTTACAGTCTCTCTCTTGCACGTCTCTAATTGCCAGCTTGGTAACTAACGTTTAACCTTGGTCCACGATCACGCCTTTGCCTTAAAGGGGACCCGTCACGAAAAAACCTCACTCATTCGGTGCTCGTGCACACACATTACATTTGGTTCTCGGATGGTTCTCCCACACAGCACAGCTACGCAGCACAAACCATGGAATAAAACAACCCAGTCCGTTTTTTTTTTTGTGAGCTGTCTATATCCGAAAACATGTCATGAAACAACCCCGTTCAGATTTTCACCCCCTTCCTACATCAAGTGGGGGCTTCAGTAGAATCAGAAGCGCCACCCACGGCTGGAGAATAACGAGCGCCGCCGGGAACCGCTCTGTTCAGGGCTGGCGCTAAGAGAGTCACGGAGAGAGTGTCCCCATTATGCGCGGCGCTTGTTTCGTTCCGTAAGAAAACGGAGTCAAATGCAATAACCCGCATCTGAAATATAAACACACTTTCGGCGCACTGGGCGCCGTCGACAGGCCGCCGGCGCGCCGCGGGGACCATTGGCACCCTTGTGCGCCTCGTCGCTGGCACGCCGGGGGCACCGTGGGTGCCACACTGTGCATTTCTCCCGACAAAACCAATAAAAATATTGTTCTATTTATTTATTTATTTATAATATTATATTTTATTGTGGACGTATTTATGTGAGCCATTGCATTTTATATTCCGATGCTTACGTGAAACAAAAATCTCTGCCTACGATGTCCCGGTGCAGTGTCCCCCACATGCTTTGAGCATGGCAATGAAACTCGGAACAAACCTTTAAATGAGGCCTTGTAGATCTAATATGAGTGAAGTTTCAGCAACTGGATTGCTTATTCCTCGCTTGAAATTTGTTCAGATACAGATTTTAGTGGACTGATGCGATGAAATCAGTGAAAGTTTACTGACTAGTTGTAGTTCCAGTTTTCCTGGGCCTAATTCACTGTTTTTCAATCCATGTTGTCGTCCAATGTTCATGTTTTTGTGTAAATGTTTGTTTCTCTGTTTAATTGTCTCACCGTGGTGATTCTTCCCCTCTTGAAGTAGTGATCAGTTGTTTATAGACCCAAACATGGTAACTAGTTCTCTAAAGAGGGGGGTTGGTGGTGGCTCTGTAGAACCAAAAACTGTGCTCTTGTCATCCTACAGGTCGTCCACAGGACAGAGTTATTGCAGCAGTTCTTGATGATTTAAGAATTAATAAAGAGTTGCATTGCAGGTTGAGAAGTTGAACTCCACTTGCAGACTAACTCTGTCCTGAATGCAATGACACAAATAGTCTGTGTTGTATGCCCTGCATGCTGACAGCACAGGTTAAAAAATAAATAAATAAATAGAAAATAAATAAAAATAAAAAAAGTTTACTGACTAAATACAACGGAACCCTGAAGTATAGCTGAAACCCCAGTGGCTCACAGAACCCGGGGCCTCGGCAGGGCTCCCACAAAAACAAACCCGTCCTGCAACCGAATGGTGTAGAGGCACGTTAGAGTGGCTAGAATGCATAATCTCAGTGGTATTTTCATCTTCAAAAACATGTTTTTGGGATTTCAGAGAGCTATATTAACTTGGGAAGTGGAGTATAATGGGTCCGCTAAAATTAGTGTTATTGCGGGATGGTGTTATTTCTGCAGGTCCTTTTATAAAGTATTTAAAATGTCTTAATTTCAAATAGTGTTTTTTTTTTGTTTTTTTTTTACAAATATTAGCCTTTAAAGTTAAACAGTCTTAGATTTATAACATAGTTTGTCTTCTATTTTAATTTATGAGCTCTCAGTTTGGGTCAAGTTATAAAACCCTAAGCCCGCCCCTCGTACGAGAGATGATTTGACCGAAGGTCAGTGTTAAATTTTTTCAACAAAGCAAGTCTTAACATTGTCATAAAAAACATTCAATCCAACCGTCCGATACCTGCAGACACCCCGGAGAGCCTTACGAATCCCATGAGTCGTACGAGGGATTATTCGGGCTGTCTCTAACATGCACGGCTCATGCGGCGAGGGTCTCAACGTGATGAGATCGCCTCGAGCGAAACCGCAGAGATCAACATCTAAGAACTCCCAAGCTCCCAAGACATAATCAATACCGCGATCGATCCTGCCGAACAGCCTCCCTTTGGAGAGAGACCGGGAGTGGATGGAGTGGATTCAATTTTTGCTAATACATTTTGGTTTTTTTACCGTAAAGTTAAAATATACTCGACGGAAGATGGAGAAATACATTGCCCAAATTGGCTACATTGGCTCCACGAACCCTAATATTTCACACTGAAGTCAACGGCATCCACTAATTTTAACCGCCAACCCGGGCAAGGAAATGTCCCGGACAAAATGATGACGTCTAAAGCAGTGTTTTTCAACCCCGAGTGTCCATGTGTGGAAAAGTTTTCAATTTACCTTAAAATACATAAATAATAGAAATCTCTTTTCTTGTGTTGCAAGCTCAAAATTGCAAGGCTGCACTAATTCATCTAATTTGGCGGTTCCAGCCTCTAAAGCAGCTCCGTGTTCATCAGAACAAGATCCAGCCTCACACTGAAAGTCAAAGCTGTTGGTGGCTGCTCTCAGGTCCGACTGCTTTTCTGACATTCGCTCTCGACGAGTCACAATCCTCCGATTCTTGATTCCCTCGGCGTAACACACGGAGAACGAGGGAAGATCTCCGGGTGAACGATGAACGAGTACAATTATTTATTTTGGTGGAATTCAAAGTGTGAACCTGTGTGTAAGATACGAATTACACCCAAATGCCTATAATCTGTTTGCCTTGGTCTTTATACTCACTCGCTCTTTTGCCAGTGACTCCAGACTCCCGAGTCATTTGAGTCGAAGGATTTGTTCGTCGCGAACGAGTTGTTCGCGAGTCCTGCATCACTATTTGCAGACTATAATGCTGAGAACAGTCCTGCGGGTCAGTAAAGTTTTTAATGGTTGTCAGGATGGTGGTATGGTGTGCCGTGGCACCAAAAAGGTTTGGAAAAACCGATCTAAAGGACTGGTGCCCCATCCGTGTGTGTGCGCGAGTTCATCCGGTGTGTGCAAAGGAAGATAGAGAGAGTCACCCGTAGAGAGTGACATAAAGAGAGTCACCAGTGACTGTAGCGGAGGTTTATATGACAATAACCTGGGTTGACAAGAACAACCCCCCTCCCTCGCCCCTGCCCCGCCCGAAAACCCTGCAGCCCTTCCAACTGGCCTGACAGTAAATGTCCTCCACTCCCAGCTCTAGCATCGCCTTATCGCCCCCTCTCATCTCTTCCCCCTCTTGTTTGTTTCTCGGCTTGCCGTTCGCTCTCCGTGCCTTTTCTCTCTCTTTATCTCTCCTCGTTCCGTTTTTTTGTTCTGTCTGCCTACTTTTCTTTTCTCCTCTGTCCGTCTATTCTGTGCGCTTAAAAAAAAAAAAAAAAAGGGGGTAAAATTGGCCCAAAGTCATTGGATCTGCTTCAAACGTTCTTTGTATTTTTTTTTAACTAAAAATGTTCAGGTTTTCTCATCTTAAAATGTGCGTCTTGATTTCTCCATATCAAGTCGAGAGCACCCGAGAAATAATGATGTCGCAAATTTAAGCTTTTTTTTTTAATTTTTTTTTTAATTGAACCAATGACTTTGTTTTTCTGTCTGTTGGTGTATGCTTTTCTCAAACTCATGCATCTTTCATCTTGCTGTCATTCCGCCAGAACTTCCTATTCGTCTCGAAGGGCAGCGGCACCATCTGAGAGCTCATTTTCACTCAAAGGCTTCAAAGGAATTTTATCTTTTATCGCCCTTCAGTAGCGTCGTATCATAACGAAAATTAGGATATTGTCATGGAAAAAATTAATGATGATATGACTTAAGATTCAATGTATTTCACCGAAGAGTACTTATACTGATATACAGATTACAAATAACTCAGATTCAGAGATTCAGAACCGTGAAATAGGCCTATAGCGGTTAGAAATAAAACAGGACATGGTATCTTGTATATAAAAAGATACGAAGGAGGGGAATGCATTCCCACCGCCGCTGCAGCATCCTGAGATAAAACGGAGCACAGCTTCTCTCCGACTTAAAGAAAGAGGAAGGAGGCAGGAGAAAGCCCTCGGGTTCATTACTCATGGAGTGCGGCGGGCGCTGTGAGGGAAGGAGAACGCTTCGAGACACGAGGACCAAAGGATTCCAATAAACCAATTCCGTTGTTTATGGTTTTTCATGTCGCGCTGCCAATGCTCCGTCACGTTTCTTCCCGGGCTGTTATTTTCTCCGAGCCGTGGCATCTGGAGCCCTCGCTGAATCGGAGAAGGCAAAGTTGGATTCCTCTTGAAGAACACAAGAGAATACAAGGCAACCTGCTACAGTACTGTGGGCGCAGTGCAGCGGCGGTCCTGGCTCCTTTGGAGCCCTGGGCTAGATCTTGAAAAGCCCCCCCGGCTCCCCCTACTTGTTTTCAATCATGATGTATTAAGGCATACACACCTATGTGGAACAAATCATGTTTTATAGAGAAGTTTTAGCTACTTGCAAGCTAGGTTTATCCAGCCAACATATAGTGATCACAGGGTGCCCACAGGTCCTTAAAAAGTCTGCTGAACCTCCGGAGAACAATTTATTTACAGTTCAAAATCGTGACCAGGCTCCCTCATAGAAATGCTCATGAAGACATACCTCTATCTTTTGAGGTCACCTTTCCTCTCATTCTTTTCTTGTTTTCTTTCCCTCAAAATTACGAGAATGGTCGCCTTTGACCTCTTAGGAATGCAGCCAGATTTTCCTCCTTGACTTCTTGTTTTTTTATCGCCGTCGTGCATGACCAAGTTATTCCCGGCCCCCCCTGTCGCTGTGGGCAACAGTTACCGCCTCTGACTTTGAGCACCACCGCGTCAGTGATTAATTGAATGTGCACATTAAACATTAAAACTCGTCTCTAAATCGACATCCTCTTGTCCCAGTTCCCGACCATGCAATCACACAGCTCTTGCCTCGGTATGCTTCATATTTATTTGCATATTTATTCATGTTAACCGCGTCCTGTGTTACCGGCATGTCGTTTTTGAGAGTAGATGACAAAACAAAGATTAGGCGTGACATCATGTGAGCAATAACGCACATCTCCACATCCTCGCACCTCGCTTCCCTGATCGCTTTCTCCCGTCTTGTGCCGACCAGGAATACCAGGGTTCCTCGGTGCTGGGCCAGTTTGTGACGCGCTTCCTCCTGAGGGAGACGTCCACGCAGCTGCAGTCCCTCCAGTCTTCACTGGACTGCGCCATGGAGGCCGTGGACGAGCAGAGCTGCACGGGCCGAAGGATGCTGAAGAAGCCCGAGGATCTCCCCATCCAGAGGGCGGCCAAGCGCCCCGGCCGCCGCATCCAGAAGAACATGTGTCTGTCCCCGACGGACCCCTACTCCGGCATGCTCACCACAGGTACGCGCCAGAGCGGGGATGCTCCGAGGGGTCCCAGGGCGTCCCTAGAAAAATGATTAATAGCAACCGGGTGAAGTTGTCCGCCTGTATTGTCGGGTCCCTATTTATTTATGTTTCTTTTCTTTTTTTTTCTTTTACTCCTAGTCCTGAGTAATTATTTCCATAATTCATAGCTTCTACCCCAAAGAGTCTTTTTATTTGTGGTGGTGTTGAGGGATTCCAAATAGTGTTGGGCGATGTAGACAAAATCAAATGTCACAATATTTTTTGATGAGTACCTCAATATTGGTAATTTGATGATATTTCACAGATGGCTGTTGGTGCTTTTTTAAGACTTTTACACACAAGAAACAATCATTAGTAACGTGAATATTATGCCCAAGCAGGTAGAGGCATTAGTTGGAACAGCTAGAATGGTCTGCGAAGTAAAAAGAAATTGCATTACTTACCATAACTTAACGTACCGATAACATTTGTTAATTCACATCACAAATTTTCTGAATTGATGTCAAATACTCCTCACGTTACATCATGTGCTGCATCAAGACCTCATGAACACCATCCAACGCCATGAGTTCCCCCACACAGCTCCCACGGTGTGCCTGTATCTGAACAACAACAACCTCAAGTAACCAGTAACAAATACATTAAATCTGCCTACGTTCCACTTGGGAGTTTGATATGTAACAGATATAAATCCTTCCCACTCCCTCCCACTCCCATGGCTCGCTCTTCCCATCCCTTCCAAATCCATACGATGCAAGGTCGGAGGTAACGCAGCAGCTCTCCAGCTCGACCTCGGAGTAGGTGGAAGTAGGTGGAGTAGGTCCACCTCTCGAACTCACTCATTATCTTTGAGCCTATTCCAACTGGCGACCTGCAAAAAGTAAGACACAAAAAGTAGACACCATTGGATCCAAATGAGGCAGGTTGAAGCAGATAATATTCTTGTAGTGACATTTAATTTCCACATTTTGCCAGGAGCTGTTTTGAGCCAGTCACGGTCCATTTCATTTCACAGCGGCTCCGTTATGTTGATAGCACATCATGTTATGTCACATATTTTACAAATATTCAAACACCGTATGAATTCACCCATCCTCCCGACGTCTTGTAAAGGCAAATTAGAGTGTTTCCATATTTGCCATTATTGTGTCAAAAATTACTAATTCACAAGATTTGCAATGTCATTTATATTGGGAGAAAATGTCCACTAAAACATAATGTAGTAGATGCGTATCTAGTTTAGTATTTTTATTATTATTACTGTACAGGGATGAGACAGACGCTTCCTTTTTACCGTTCTTATTTTATTGACTTGGATTTTATGAACTGAGCTCTCTGAGCAAATTTAGTAGTGGCAATCAAAAAAAAAGAATGTCGTTTTTAAACATAAGAAGTTTCACAGTGCCACATCAAGTCTGACCAACTATGAATGGAATTCTGTATCACAATTCACAAAAAAAAAAAATAATAATAATAATATATACAGTACAGTGTATATATATATATATATATGCACATCGTGCATAAAATCCTAAGATATTTGAATGCAGGCAATAAAATCCATCCAAAAATGTCAAATATGTAATATATTAATATATATTTGCAATATTATTGAAATAGTTTTGATATACATTCTTGCATGCTTTATTATTATTATTAATATTATTAATATTGTTAATATTATTAATATTATTTATTTATTTATTTATTTATTTATTTATTGATCTATTATTATTATTATTATTATTGCTTCATTACTTATTTTATTTCTTACATTTGGATTTGCCTATATACATATGTATGTATGTATGTATGTGTGTGTATATATATATATATATATATATATATATATATATATATATATATATATATATATATATATATATATATATATATATATATATATATATATATATACATATATAGTGAATTTAATGTACCCCCTCATTCTTTTACTCTGTACTTTATGCTTCCCCACTGAACGGCTGCAATGCCTGAATTTCCCCTATGGGGGATTGATAAAGTACTATCTTATCTTATCTTAGCTTGATGGGGATACAGAATTCCTCCCATAACCGACCGCCTGTCCTTGTGTTGTTCTGTCCGATCGTTTACTTTCTGTGTCAGGGGTCAGCGTGGAGCCCGACAACCACTGGAGCTCCCAGATCAACCGTCTGCAGCAGCTCATCGACAAACTGGAGTGTGAGGTTGGTATCAAGTCATTCACGGATGTTCTTGCGTGGTGTAATTACAGTTATTCCCGGTATAAGGAATACCTTATATAATTGATTCATCCTCAGCGATTATCATCCTCATTGACACAATTCAATTATTTTAGCTAAATAAATATCATTTTGTAAATTCGGTAAATTCTCCAGTCATATGTTTCCATCCAAATTTCAGGGGAATTTCAAACTATTGTAAGGAATTTTGCAACAAATACAATGCAAAGTTGGTGCATTACATCAGTTTCAGTTCAAGTAAATGAACTCTCTATGGCTCTTCTATTATAGGCTTATACCATAATCGAGGCATAAAATAATAACCATAAAATCGTAAAACTGTTGATTGCACTGCAATTTTTTGCATGACTATTAATCATCGGCTAAAATTTCATGATCATGACAGCCCTATAATAAGGTAAAAGAATAAACAATGCATTGCTTTGTTAAATCTAGTCATGTGAATGTGCTAAAGGGGCTGAGAACGGCTAGAAACCTCATTATCGTCATATTCAGCTCCGTGAGCCACACTGGACCACGGTCTTACAGGAATGCTACTGTACAGTGTGTGCTCACCAACCAGCTGCTTGGATCACTCACATTCACATGCACTCTTCTGTCTGTTGCTATGGCCTTGACTCCTTGCCAAAACTTTGCTAATAAGTGAGAAGAGCTCGACACACATCGATTGTCTCCTTTAGAAAGGTCCGTTGTTATTGTCAGAAGTGCCATACAAACAGAGGGAAGTTTACTTTTTCAGACATATAAATATATGATTTGTAGTGCGCGGAGCGGAGTACAAGTCATTGAGGTCCTGCTGTGTTCCACTCAAACCAAGTCCTGAGCTGCGGGGATACTGTATACCAGCGATCCTCAATCTTCAATGTGGGGTCTGGGGACAGCTAGGGGTCCTCCAAGAGGTTCCGGTGGGCCCCAGGCAAAATAATTTATAGTCAATCACAATTATTTCTTTTTTTTTTTAAGATGTTTATCCCGTTAGAGAATGAACAGCAATGACTGTTGGGATCATCGTTTCACTGTTATCCCTCCAAGCATAGCACAGGCAGGTATGGAGGTGTGGAATAAATCATATCCAGCAATGAAAATCATCTTTTCAGATCGGGGTCCCAGAGACAAAATCTTATCAAATCAGGTCCGCGGCCTCATGCCTATCAAGGCGTCCTTGATATGAGAAAGGTTGAGATTCCCTGCTTTGCAGGACGCCCCCAATATCATGGTGACAGTATCTCAGTTATCCTCAGATAATTACAAATTAATTCCATGTTTTCTCTTCTCCCTGATTCATATAACCATACAACCCTACAGCGATGCAACAACAGGCAAAAAAAAAAGAAAACAGCCAGCGCGTAGCGCAGAGCACGTTCTATTTTGGTTTCATCCATTGTTGCAACTGAAACGGGCGTACATGTGAAATTTCATCCGCTTAATCCTCTGAGGATGTCGGAGGCAGACCGAGCCGGTCTCAGGATAACAAGACCAACGTCCCATCCTCCAAACAATCGCAACGGAGACCGAGCGTCGCTGGCGAGGCTCTGTCAGCCCATGACCGGAGGCTGCGTTTTGCTGGATATCGTTCCCTTTCTGTTGTGCACTGGTGCCTTGCTCCGCTCATTGCCGACTGAAATATTTATGCCTCCATTTGCAGAGTCCGCATCTCGAGCCTCTCAAGGAGGACACATTAGCCGGCACATATAAATCGGTGAGTCCAGCTGGTCAAAAATGCTCCCTGGGGTAACGGTAGAGCTCTTCCTATTGGTTTAAAGTCTATGTTTGGCATGTCAATGCCTTACGACTACTCGCGTTTATATTGAATATTGAATAGTTACATTTTTGTGTATTTATCTTTTATCTGTAATCTGTGATAATAATAGTAATATATTTATTGTAACGGTAATATTAATAATAACAATAATAAAAATAGGCATAATAATAACTCCACAATTCCTGGTGAATCCATAAGAGTGTGCTCGTCCTTTGCCGCACTCTAATCTTTCCCATGGGGGAAAAAATGGAACAAAAAAGTAGAATATTTAGTCCATTTTTGTCTGAAACCTGTGATGCATTACTCCTCCCAGTGGGAGGAGTAGCACAGTGAAATTTTCAGCAATAATTAGATAATCCAATAATGGCAAGTGTGCGGCGCTGGCAGCACCCCTAATAACAATAATACTGAAACGGAAGTGTAGTTGTCGTAGTAGAGTGTCAATATATGAACCAATATCCATGTATAGAACATGGAGAGTAAAATGTTCTGCTTTCAATCACGTTGTTTCCCTCCTCGGTAGAACATTCTCCTGGTCCAGAGGCAGATGTCGGTGAAGGAGCGCGACGTGGAGGAGTTCCAACAAACTCTGAGGATCTACACAGACGCCACCAGCAGCCAGCTCAACAACCTGCAGTACGATCCTCTGTCTGTCTGTCTGTCTGTCTGTCTGTCTGTCTGTCTGTCTGTCTGTCTGTCTGTCTGTCTGTCTGTCTGTCTGTCTGTCTGTCTGTCTGTCTGTCTGTCTGTCTATTGACGGAAGCGCTTCTAAATCACCATCCATTTCCCCTTGATACTAGATTCCCCAAGATTATTTGTCCTTCTCTCTCTCTCTCTCTCTCTCTCTCCTCTCTCTCCTCTCTCTCTCAGCATGTCGGTACAGAACCTTCCAGACAGATCCTGCTTTATCATGTACGAGTTCTGGCAAGACCGTCTGTCCTGGATGAGGTGACGATCTTTATCCATCGATTTAATGTTGACTTCTCAGATCGATATATCGATTGTGCAAAATTCTCCGATTGTTGTGATGTTTTTTTCCCCGTATTGCCCTCGACGGAAAACACGAGGATGACCTCAAAGCATCCCCTCTAAAAACCTCTTTGAGTCTTTTCTCCGTCGCAGCGCTGCGCTCGGCTCCTGCCTCCTTTCTCTCTCAGGTGTTTTTGACCCGCGGGCGGCTCGGCCTCTCATTTGTTCTGTTGCTCTTTCCAATCAGCTACCTCCAGTCGTCCATTAGTAAGACCTTCCAGCGCTGCATTATTGACTCCCTGGAAGAGCCGGAGATGGTGTCCACCATGCTCCTCCCAGGTGAAACCATGAATATGTCTCTATATCAAGAATTTTTCTCTCAGACCTGCTTTTATGTTTTGAATGGCGCAGATCTTTGTCGGGATCTTTATCTAGTTTTAAATTGCGCTGTTATTTATATTTTTGAAGAGAGCTTTCAGAATCAAATAATTATGTCAACGCGTGGGTACCCTGTGATCTTCAGTCAGTTCAACTTGTTGTTTTTCTTAATAACCCGTTCATTGCATTATGGTTGTAAGTTGCATGACTACATGGATTAACAAACTGGGGTCCGCGGCCCCCTATGGGTCCATGAGAGAATTGCATGGGATCTGCAGTGAAATGATTAAATGTCGTCGTTTTTTTATTTTGTTTATTTGTTTGTTATCCAATTTTGTATATTTATTTTCAAAATATACAAATTCACCCTCACTAATGGAGATGTTGTTTTTGTTGTTGTAAAATTTGGGCAGCAAGGCCTAAGATAAACTGTATGTTATATTTTGTAGTCAGCTAAATTATATACACACACATATATATATATATATATAGACACACACACACACACACACACACACACACACACACACACACACACACACACACACACACACACACACATATACATATATATATATATATATACATACATACATACATACATACATACATACATACATAGTGGTTACTAAATTTCAATAGGTTATACTGGAAATGGCATTTTAAAATCTTGTTCCATGTGCCCTTTTTCTTTTTACCTCAAGCACCTGCCCCTCTTAAGGTCTGCATGGCCTGTTTGGGCATTCATATCTAAGGGTGTTATTGACTAGTGAGATAGTTGGTTGTGTTTTGTGCGTTTTAAAGAAAAGGCAGATTTTTTTTTTCTTTGCTTTCCAGGGTGAAATTGAAAGCAAAGTTTACTTACATTTGTGCCCAAAGTCAATATTTTCTTGGCACGAAGCCTAACACTTAATTATCTGCTCATTTTATTGCAGCTTCTTGGTGGATTATGAACAACAACTGACAGGGTCAAACCCCCTGCTTTTGAACACGATAAAACGAGGAAGGAGAAGAGATTGTACCGTCGCTTTTATTCATATGTTTGTTTAGTTTTTTAACCTTTTCCCCATGAATTCACCGTGATTATTTCTGCAATGCTGTTAAAACAAAAACAAGAAAAAAAACCAAGATTGAACACCTCTCACTGACTCTCAAAGTAATAACGTTATAGAAAAGTTGAAGAAATACAAAAAATAATAATAATAATAATGATAATAATACATCAGGAAATGCAATAATCGTTCTGTCTTGTTCTGTTATTGCCAGTGTTTGCATATTTCTTACAGATGATTTAAGACTTTTGATGTGTAAATAGAAACGGAAAGAGAAAAAAGTGCATGTTTTTATTACTATTATTATAATTATTATTATTATTATTATTATTTTTATTATCATCATTTTCTTATAATTTCCCAGTGGTAGCGCTAGACTTAGCGGCGGGATGTAGAGATATGACGAGTATCAGTCAATTCATCGATCGCGATCCAGTTTTGGGATGAAGCCGCCCCCCCCCCCCCCGCCCCCCAATCCCCCTCTCTGTGGTGTTGTGCGACGTTGTCTCCCTAAAATCTACGCTTGCCAAAAGACCTCCATGACAGATTATCTGGAAATTACTGTAGATGGAATGTAGTTCAAACGCAGTCATGGCCACACAACCCCAACTCCACGCGTCACCCCTCCATCACTCCCGCACTTTAGGTTTCTGCGTGTAAACCATGGACCTAATAGCTGAATTCAAGAGTCATGATAGACTAAGTTTTGTTTTGATGATGTAGGACAGAGTTATATTGAATGTTCAGCCGTATGCAGCTGGGCCTGAGTTTGCCGATTTGGCGGGTAACAAAATAATCATAATCGTACGGACTGAGCGGTGATGTTGATGAAGTAAATGTTTTACCCACATTGATGATTATTCATTAGACTTGATCCGTGCCATGGCAGCACAAATGCAATATGTTATTTTGTGTTTTTTATATTGTGTACAGAAATACAAGGGAAGAGATGTTAAGAGTTACAGAATAAAGACTATTAAAACCATATATGCAGTATGGAGGGATGATGGAAACGTGTAAAGGTGAAAGCATTGTTGAATCCTTAATGTGATTGTTGTTGTTGAGGTGTGTGTGAAAGAACGACCGTGTCCATCCCTCGCTCGTTTGTGGGTGTTTTAATCGTTCACTTTACGTTAAGTATTGCAGGTGTAATGTGAATGCTCCTAATTTTTTATTCTTTTGGCATGGAATAAAGTTGAAAACGCAACGGCTCCCGAGTCCAAGTCACGATTTTGTTGTGAAGAGTCCCAAGATAACACACGATAAAGATAACGCACGTGGGGGCGGGGAGGTTAAGTGAAACGTGGGAAAAATTAATTAACGGGCTCTTGCAAAATAAACTGAAATGTCAATTAGTTAACTTCTTAATTCGATTATTTTCTTAATAATGAATTAAGGTTAATGGAAAAACGCTAAACATCCCCACGGGAAGAACTTATCGGGGCTTAATCCCAACACATCACACTAATCACACTATTTGAAAACAACTTGGACGTGTTTGTGTTTGAACTCATATAATACCTCCCTGTATATACACCCCGCCTTGTAAAACTAACTATAAGCCAGGAACTAATAGTGAGTCCAAATCAACTCTTCTTAAATGGTATTAAACATCAAAAGTGTGGAATCAGAGGACTCCAAAAAAAGGATAAAAAATAAAATAACTGAATGAAATGAAACTGGATGAAACATAAGAAATATTTGAAAACAGACGGAAAGTAAAATACTACTGTATTTTTCAGCATATTTCATATTTCTCTCCGTCTGAACAAGACACCCTGAGATGCTCAGTATATATATATATATATATATATATATATATATATATATATATATATATATATATATATATATATAAAAAACAGCTCTGCATACGATAAGCAGCAGCTGCCTTTGAAAGAAAAATGTGTGAAGAACTTGGGAGAAGTTTCATAAATCTGGAATCTGGGGCATTCACACACATCAAACCCTGTTCTTCAAACACGTTTTTTTGTTTTTTGTTTTTTATTTTTTTTTTTTATAGCAGATCCTCTTTCAACAAACATCACTCCTAGAGGAAGCTTTGACCTCTGACCTGAGCAGAACTTACACAAAAGATGAGTAAATGTAAGCAAAATAGTATTAAATAGTAGTCGTACTGAAGGATTCTGATTGATTTGGTTAAAATTGCTGAGACTTCGCTTTACTATTTTCACAATGTACCACCTTAAATTACTTTATTTACGCAATAAAAAAAGGGATCATCTTTTTGCCTCAGACAGTTTTTAACACACATTTCACACTATGCATACAGGATATTTCTAAGTGGTGATGGGACTTGTGGTGTAATCCACCCAACACAGGCCCCCTCAGTTGTATTTTCTGCCCCTCCCAGGTTAAGTTTTATGTACCCTATAGGAAAAACAGCAAAAACAACAGAAATATTGGCCGAGATGCAAGTGTCATAGAGCATCAGGAACACCTTCTTTGAAGTTCTTTCCCCCATAAAATAATAATGTGAAGCTTGTTATCTGATCCAGTCTCTTTTCCCCGCTGCAGAAACACCATTCAAACATGGTTCTGAAGCACAGCGCTGTTGCTTCAGAACCATGGACAGCGCTCTTGTCAAGAGATGCATTTATTCGTTTTGAACCTCGCCGTACGTTATGCGATACCATAAAAGTTAAAACCGTTAACACTTAAGCTAGCTTGCTCGCTAAATAGTGAGTTCAACTTTTGCCATGGCGTTACGTAACTCGTTGCCTTTGCCAAAAAGCAGTTCAGGAGTAAGGATGGGTATCAGAACGCGGCTTCGTAAGAAAAAAAACCAAAAAAACACCGTAGGGTCCCCAGCCGAGGCCAGGCTCCCCGGCAACAGCAGTGATGTCGCCGAGCCCGAAATTTATCTGCAAGTTCCGCCAGCCGCCGTAGATGTTGCCCAGGCGGCAAGCACGGTCAGACTGTGCCCACGCCGCCCTCCCCGGCCACCTCCACCTCCGACTGCTCCTGTCGACCTTGGAACAGGGGAGCCAATCCCCGGTGCGCCTACAATCCCAGCCTACTCAGATATTTGATCACACTCAAAAACGCCTGTTCCACAGAAGCTGGTTTAATGGAAGGGAGCGGCTGGAATATTCAGTAGTTGCTGATGCTGCCTTTTGCTTTCCACGTCGCAGGTTATGACCGGGTCTAGCGCTAGTGCCGACAAAGCCTTCGCCGAAAGTGGCTTCGTTAACAGGAAATCTGAGACGGAGAGCACCGAAGGTTTTGACACGCGTCTGGCAAGGAACATTTGAAATGCAGTGCTCTCTGGAGGGAACGCCGTGCTCGCAGTGCCACGGGAGGTAAGGTCCCCGCACTTGTCGACGAGGGGCGACTGGCAAGGAATTGCTTATTTCGGTGCGATCGTGGATATCACTGAGTTCCTCGTGTCACAGCAGCGACCGCTGAGGGGGACATTGGATGCTTTGGAGTCGGTGGACTATTTTTGTCAGTGATGGAATACACGGAAAGACAATGCCCTAGCCCAGGTATTAAGCAACGTCCCC
Source organism: Zeus faber (assembly GCF_960531495.2). Lineage (NCBI taxonomy): Eukaryota > Metazoa > Chordata > Actinopteri > Zeiformes > Zeidae > Zeus > Zeus faber. The sequence continues at coordinate 9,920,222 of NC_137194.1, read as the reverse complement.
AAAAAATGCAACCTACCGTACACGTCACACGAAATTCAGAAAGAATAAGCGCTCAGGAGTGAAAGGGTGAGCAGTGAAATAGCTGAAGAAATAGAGGACAGCTGGTACACACTGAAGGTGGACGGGACAAAGGATCCAACTGGTCGCGGCGCTGTGTCCGTTGTGCTCCGTTGTCTGGACGTGGATTACGAGACGCGCGACGGGCTGCTGGTAATGGCCGCGACGGAGCACTGTGATGCATTAAGTCCGACAAACCTGGTCCGGCGACCTCCAGTCGTTTTGCCGTCACCGCCGCCACTTCTCTGGTGCTCTGACTCCACAATCCCTCAATATTAGCGGTTACCCCCCGCCTGGGCGACGCGACACTGATCCTTTCTGAGCTGAGAAAAGCAGGCCTGAGCACGTCAAAAATATACTCAGCCAATGCTACAGTATGATGGCGCGAGTGTGATGTCAGGAAAAAGAAGGGTTATACAGTGCGTATGCGCATTGTTTCAATCATCAACCACATCTGGGGGTTATCCACGCCGTGTCAGCTGAGGATGCGCTACAAGCCTTTTTCGACGCGTGTCACGCTTCACCGGTGTCTGAAAAAGCCAACCGTGGCTGCAGTGTATACGGGAGAACATCTGAACAGGCAACCGCACCAAAGGTGGACCGGTCACCCGGCTACCGTGTCAGCCGTCGTTAACGGGTTACGACGGGACCGCGCAGTTCCTCGCAGAGATTGACGGCAGTGGCCTTTATTTCGCGGTAACTGAAAGTAGAGGCAACAGGGCTCCCTAAAAGAAATCAACGACACCCACTTCAGGTTTACTGCGGTTATGGTCCGCAGAATCCTCGCCCTCCTCGAGCCTCCAAAACGAAGACCATAAAAACAGACCTCCACACTGGAGTGAAGCTTGTGAAGTGTGTTTGGATTGCGTGGAGAAGCTCAGGAAATGGCTTGGAGTCCCAAGCCATTTTGGGAACAGCGTGCCACTGGCCCACATGACTTATCAGAAACAGCAGCTCCTCCGCCAAGTAAGAGAACGCGCCAGGCCCCCGCGCACCCGAGGCGGTGCATGGTGGAGCGCACTGTAGGCCAGCGGCGGCAGAACCGAGGAGATGACTCGGAGTGCAAGCGGCACTGGGGGAGACGGACGCGAGATTTAGCGAACGGAGCAGCCAGCTCGTTGAGGCAACGTGGGCCCCCAACCCGGACGGTCACGGTACTCACTTTTTGGATGTGCAGAAGGTGACACCACTGCTGGAGCTCACCAACACAGTTTTGGTGGAAACTGAGTTTTACTGTAGCTTCTACACTTTTTACGGGCTGAAATGGCCCGCTCTTACCGAAAACAAATGCAGGTTTTCAACGCCAGCCGACGCCTTCAGTCAGCACGGGCGAAGCGCAAGCACGCCACACCCGAGAAAAGCTCACTTGATCCAGCCGGTGTTTGAAGGGGATCTTACGAAACTATTTCAGGGAGTTCAACAAACATACAAGGAGGCTGCAACTCTACTGAGGAAAGGTAAGACAGAATTAAGCTGCCCCCCGGTACTGAATGGAGCGGAGGATAGACAGAACACATCACTTTGCTTCAACCTTACTTGCTTTTCCTGGTTTTAAATAAAATGGTTGTAAAAAATATATATATATTTTTTCCATTGTAGCAATCCACAGAATGGAAACCACTGCTGTGAAATAAATGTATCATCTGATTTTGAAACAGTCGTCTTGTGTTGTTGTTATTTAGCTTTTCAGAGGCTATTGCATGGTTTAAATCAATGAATTTCATCAAACCTACCACCGGACCAATTGTAAGTGGTGACCTGGCAATCTGCCCCAAATATCCTTATTTCGTATCATGACCATGACGCACAAACACATAGAAAAGGTAGGGCAGGGAATCGTTCGCATCTAGTCAAAACGTCACTAAATTGCCACCCGCAGGATGAAATCATGCAGAAATAGGGAAAGCAGGATGATAACCTACAGTTTTACTATATAAAAAGATTTGCTGTTTCACCGTTTTTAACTGGCGCCGGGGCCTGGCAGACAATCTTATGGATTCCACCTCGAAATACTTTTCCAGATATTTTGATAGACGACAGACGGTGGGGTAATAAACTCAAATGAGTTACACCTGCAAAAACCCAGGCCTGGTGAACAGGCTGATCACAGGAAGATGATCATAACTTGTCCGACATTTCCCATCGGCGAGAGAGGATGCTCCACATGCATCAACCCGACACCATGCCGGGTTCTTCCGTCCTCTCTCTCTCTCTCTCTCTCTCTCTCTCTCTCTCCCTTTCCAAGAGGATGAGAGCATTTCCTCCCCCGTGCTGGACCGCATCTTACACTCCTTTGGTCTCGCGCTCCCTTCCAGCATCCCCTCCCCTGCTCTGTATCTCGTGGTTGAATCCGTCCCAGATGCCGGCTTCTGCCTCCTGATTGTTTGGGATTCATGTGGGAACAAAACAATTTTCAGACACGTAGGCGTAAACACATGTCACATGTATATTTTCGGGCGTGTGAGAACTAAGAACCAAGTCAGGCGGACAAATTGCTCTTAAAAAACAAAACGAGAAGTCAATTTGCACAGCGCACTGAACAGAACAGATGTTGATTAAGAATACGGTGGAAATAGCAGCAGGCCGATCAATATGCCGCGGAATAATTGGGCCATTTTCGGGTGTTTGGCAGTCGCTCACAGACTCCGCTTTACCCGCCAGAACGTGAACGCACCTACGTGAAATTCTGGGTTCTATAATGGGATCCTGTGTTCGTGTGTGTAAATGGGAGGAATTTTGCAGGGATACGCCAAAAGACAGCGGCACACATTTAAAGACTTTTCTGTCCGTTCCAGTGGCGCACACACTGTACGATTTAACAAAGAAGGCGATCCCAGGGGGACGTCTCTGCGGATGCAGCCGAGGCCGAGGCCTGCACGGGCTCTGGTCTACATTTTATTACGGACAATCGGGTTTGGGTCGCAGGTCTGTGTGTAACACCAATCCGAGAGGAGGCACTATCAGGGTACGGATATCGGGATGAGTTTCCCCGGGTGAATTTTGGGACCCGTGAAGAGCTCAGATGGCAGAGGATCTGAGCTCACTGTTGGAGCCGAGGCTTCGGATAACATCAAACCAACCTGATATTCAACCCGCAATTCCAGATGAGTGCGGGAATGATCACAAGGGATATACTATATCCCAAATTTAACGACTCCCGGTGACGGGAACACATACTTAACCACCCTTAAGAGATCAAAAATCCATGTGAAAGTCCTTTAATGTAAGCTATCCATTAAGATTGTTAATGTGTGTATTAAGAGAGAAGGAGGGAGCGAGAGAGAGAGAGAGGGAGAGAGGGAGCATGGTCCAACATGGTCCACTCTCAGGGCACATCGACACAGACGGGAGGCCGAGCGAAGCAGAAGAGTTCAAGCAGGGACCAACACAGGTGCACAGTATCCAGATATGCCACCCACTACAGGAGACAAAAGGGGTGGATGTCGGACGGAGGGGGTGGGACCCAGAGGAAATGTCAGAATGAAATCGGTCTGTGTTCCATGTGTCATATTTAAAAGCGCAGCTTAGCCACAGGATCAAAGAGGGATTAAGGATCGGTGCATGGCAGAAAATATATTTGTGGATTTTATGTAAAAAAAATGTAAGGCCTTTGATCCGTCTCATCAGATGAGCCATGCAGCCTTGTTTTATTTTTTATTTTATTTATTTTTTGTTTTACTTTTTTTTCCCCTCTGCGTCGGAGGAGGGGGGTGTCTGCTCCCCAACAAAACAATTAGCGAGATGAGAAACTGAGGGCATTGCAGCAGAAAGATGAAAGAAGATGTTGAAGGAAGTGTTGAGATGAGATGTGGTTAAAAGGATTATTTAAAAGGATATTTGGAGATTTTGATTCAGCACAGATGAATGATGTATGTGACAAATGGCAGTAGATAAATGACCTAAAATGGATATCACAATCTCATTTCATAATGTAATGGAATTATGATTCCAAATGGACTTCTTCTTCATCATCTTCCTCTTCGTCTTCATGCATGGAGACAATAAGAGCAGATTTCACATACTGTACAGTTTTTACAATCATTTTTTCTTGAAAATTTGGAATACAAAAGATCACACATGCACTGCTGTTTGATATAATTTACCAATACTCTTTTTCATTAGGTGAATGATAGGTTTACTGTATATTGGTATATACATATATATATATATATATATATATATACATACAGTATATACTGTATATATACTAATATTTATAAATTTTTATTGGGTACAGTTTGGGTACAGGTGTATTGTATATTTTCCATATATTGTCTTTTTAGTATTTTGTTATTGTATTGTCTTATTATTATTTTGTCTTTGGTGTGAGGTACTGGGGGATTGCAATTTCCCCTCGGGGATGAATAGTAGTTGCCAAGAAGTTCCCATCTAAGGGTCATATGTTCGCACTATGACTAGCACTTCTTTACCCAGCAGCCAGCGATCCACCCAGGCTTTAAGAGAGGCCCTAAATCCTGCACAGCTAGCAGCCTTGGAGGAACAGGTTAAACAGATGGAGCTGCATGAACTCCGTAGGCAGCGACATGAGGAGGAGGAGGCAGAGAAATATTACAGGAATCTTGATGACCAGGCCTGTGAGGCTACACAAGGCGGCGAATACCTCACTCACTGCATGTCGAGAGTGAGGAAGCTCAGGCACACTGAACAAGATCTAGAGGAAGCAAAGCTCCTGTCGTCATTAATTCAGGAGATACATTCCAACTCCATTGGAGAGATCCATGTGAGTTCCAGCCTCTCTCAGGTTCCTTCCGCTTCCATTTTAGGTAGCAACAGCACTCTCCGCGATTCCTTCGTTGAACACTGTCTACAAAGGGATGGTGATGGAGTTTAACAGTCTAACACTCTGGAAGACTTCTCAACATGGCTGCAGGCCAAAGAGCATGCTCGTCACTTGGCACAGAGGGCTGTTCTGAACTCAACAGACTGTAAAAGGAAATAGCTGGTCAGGAATAGAACAAAGCAGGTCCCAAAGGAACATGTTAGACAGGACACCATGTACCTGGCTAAGGAGACTCCACCTAATTTACCAACTTCCTCTTCTTCCAAGATGGCCAGGAAAACAGCTGTTAAACTCAAGTTCCTTCGATACCATCCATTATGTAACAAGAAAGAACTCTTTCTAAACAGCTGTCCTGAATGAGGCTTGCACACTGAAGAAACCCTGTGAAGCTTGCAATAAGATCCACGCAATTATTCTTCATGACACCTTCGACATGCAGCACATGCATGATGGTGAGCACGCCAGATCCAACCATTTAGCTTGATTGTCCAAATAGGTCCCCTCGTGTCATGTTGAAGGTTTTCCCATTGTGGCTGTATTGTCATAACAAACAACTTCAGAGCATCGGAGCCCTCCTGACATCATGCTCGGTGTCTGAGCATGACGTCAGGAGGGCTGCGATGCGGGTGAACACCCGGAAGGCTGCTGGCCCAGATGGCATATCTGGGCGAGTACTGAAGTCCTGTGCTAACCAGCTAGCCCCGGTGTTCACTCGGATATACAGTGCCTCCCGAGTCGGTGGTCCCGTTCTGCTTCAAGAGGTCAAACGTCATTCCTGTTCCGAAGATTGCCTCTCCAGCCTGCCTGAATGACTTCCATCCGGTGGCCCTCACCTCTGTTGTCAGGTAGTGCTTCAAGAGGCTGATTAAGGATTACATCTGTGCCTCCCTCCCCCGCACCGTGGAGTTCGGGTACCAGCTGAACAGATCCAAGGACGATGCGGTCTCCCAGGCACTGCACACCACGCTCACGCACCTGGATGGCCGGAAGGGGGACTATGTGAGATTTCTGTTCATTGACTACAGTTCAGCTTTCAATACCATAGTCCCCACCAGACTGGCATTGAGAGGCAACTTTTAGAGACAACTTTTACCCTTTGGTACAACATGTAGCCCTTGCTGTGCCATTTGTGCTTTGCAGCACCATGCTAGCGGCCGCCTTGGAGAATGTGATAACCTCTGAAATTCCTTTGACCATTGAGTCCTTTTATGTAGACAACTGTCAGCAGAAGTTCCCTTCTGCTGAGGCTGCTCAATCCTTCTTGGATACGTCTCATCAGATGTTGCGGATCTCGACCCTGTCACCCCAAATCTGCTTTTGGTGGGCCGGTGGGTTGCTTCACTTCCCCAGATGGTGTATGCCAGCATCCAGCTTATTGGGAAAAGACGCTGGCATCATTCTCAGATCTGGCCAACCACTACTGGGCAAGCTTTATCAGGCATCATCTTCCAGACCTTCAGCCACCACCAAAATACTACACGGACAAGGAGAACCTAAAACAGAGGCAGATCGTTATGGTCGTCGATCCCAAACTTCCTTGCTCCCTGTGGCTTGTTGGAAGAGTGACACAGCCAAGCTCAAAGTAAAGCACCAAACTTACCTCTGTTCAGTTGCACGGCTAGTGCCTCTCCTCCTCTAGTGTTTTATTTGATGTTACATTTTTTTCTCTATATACAGAGCTTAAACTACTAACCACATAGACCTTGAAAGGGAAAATAAAACCGGTCTGCATTTTTGAACTTTGGACTCCTACCTCACCTATGGCTCTCTCTCAAACACACTCCGCCAACCCCATTTGATTTTGAATCTTACAGTAGTATCTATCTGTCTGTCTGTCTTTCCTTTTTTGATTTTACTTATTGACTTTTCTTTATGTCATTTTACTTTAATGCTCATAATCCATAAAAGTGAAATAATAAATAAAAAATCCAACCCCAAAAGAATAAAACTCAAATACAATGTCTGATATCTTTGAACTCAATAGACAGACAGAAGAGGAGGATTAGAGGAAAAGACATCAGTGAAAAATGACCAAAGAGAACGAAGAAAATAATCAAAAAGGTCGAGCAAATAAGTGCATCAAAGGGGGCAACCGGGTTTGAGTGGAGCGACATGGAGGTGGAGGAGGTGTATGTCTAATTTCACACAATTTCGGGAACAATGGTGCACAGACAGCGGGGGCTGGGGCCACATCATTATTATTTGGAAGTGGAGGTGGAATTATTATGAAAGGCTGGATGAAAAGAAATTCAGCGGAGTGTAGAGTTTGGGAATTGGCTGAAAAAGGCTCTTTGAAGAGATTGGGGTTTATTGTCAACATTTTGTTTGCTCTTTTAGTTCATAGGTCTATTTTTCTGTTTAGTCAATTTTTTTAGTCTTAATGTTTTATCATTCGGGTGTATTGTACATTGTCATCGTTTTCCTCATCTTTAGGTCCATCTTTCTGGTTCACTGCTTATTTACTTAGTTATTGTATATCATCTACAAGTTACAAATATACATATAAACATTTTTCCGGTTTGTTTTTGGGGTCAATTCTATGTAGTATTTTTTTTTAATTGTTTTTCTGTTTTTTGTTGTTTTTGTTTTAAGTTATATATGTTTATCATTTGATTTAGTGTATTTTGTCATATTTGATTATGTACCATTACATTTTATTGTGTATTTTCACATTTTTCCATATGTTGCTATTTTATATTCTGTCTGTATCAGTCTGTCTGTCTATCTATCTCAGACTGTGAGAAGACAGCCATTAACTAAAATGAGAAATGGAGAAAAAAAAAATTGTTTTTTTTAAGGAATAAGGTTTGAATATCCCAAAATAGATGAAGGCCCACACTATAAAAGATGAAGCCTTCTCTGCACAAACAGATAAGTGCAACAGCGCCAAAGAGGGATCAACCACGGAACAGCTGATGAGACAAGAGATGGAGAAGGAGAGAGAAAGTCTTTTGGAAAATTATAAAATAGCAAAGGAAATGTTAAAGAAATGGAGGACAACCAGATAACATTAATAACAAAAATCCTAATGGAGGAAGTAGGGGGAAAGACCCATCAGACCATGTGCACAATATCCAGCTATTTACTTTTTTATTTTTATTTTTTTTATTCCTTTGTGAAGCTCACATAGTGTTGTTTTTGTAACAGGAGGGCTGGGTCAAGTCTGTGATCGTTTGTGAAGCTGATCTTTGGTGGTATTTATGCAATATCCTGTTATGTATTTGTCTAGCCTGAATTTTCCCTATAGGGGATCAATGAAGCACTCATCTCATCGCATCTTTTTTTTTCATTTTAATTTTAATTGTTAAACCTGTGCTGTCAGCATGCTTGGCATACAACACATAGTATTTTTTATGGCATTGCATTTAGGAAAGAGTTAATCTGCAAGTGGAGGTCCAGTTCTCAACCTGCAATGCCACTCTATTAATTCTTAAATCATCAAGAACTGCTGTAACAACTCTGTCCTGTCGATGACCTGTAGGATGACAAGGGATTGGTGGTGACTCTGTTATACAGAGCCACCACCAATCCCCCTCTTTGGAGAACGATCTTATCATGTTTTGGTCTATAAGCAACTAATCAGTACTGCAAGAGGAGGAGAATCACCAAAGGTGAGAAAAATAAACATAGAACAAAACATGTACATGGAAAAACATAAACATAGAAACATCAGACGACAACATTTATCGACAAAACAGAATTAATTAAGTCCAGAAAAACTGGAGCAGCAGTTGGGCCCGTGGCCTCCTCCTGTCATAGTTATGGCAGAAAAGGAGAAGGATGTAACCAGGAGGGTGTTTGGGGTGTGTTCAAAGCAGATGGTGGTGTGTGTGTGTGTGTGTGTGTGTGTGTGTGTGTGTGTGTGTGTGTGTGTGTGTGTGTGTGTGTGTGTGTGTGTGTGTGTGTGTGTGTGTGTGTGTGTGTGTGTGTGTGTGTGTGTGTGTGTGTGTGTTCACCTGTGAGTCTGCTGGACTTATCCCAATTGGTTCTGGTGTATGAGGTCGGAATTTTATCGTACCGCCTCCAAGCAGAGGAAAAGGCTAAAAGCCACCCCTGACTCACGCAGCCGTATAGACACCCTACGACCACCGGAAAGCACTACGCCCTGCAGCCACACAAGAGGGTGCAGGGCGTGGACCGCCAGCCCCCAGAGAAGCCGGAAACCCATGGAACAGCACCTTTGCACGGCCTCGAGGAGCATAAACCGGTCCCATAGAGCGCGGGCAGACGCTGCACCCCTGAGGCGCTCATATACAACCCAACCCCATGTGCAGGCACAAGACGCACCCGCAGGCGCAGAACCCAGGCTGCAGGCGCTCTCATCTTATCACATCCTATCTTATCTCACCTCACCTCACATCTGATCTGATCTGTTCTGATCTGATCTGAACTCATCTTTGTTGATGAGCTTCCACGAGCAACGACTTTGTCAGAGGTGAAAAAAAAAATCAGAAAGTGAAATTCCACTCCGGGATTTTGAGTCAACTGTGTGGATTTTGCTAATTAGCCTCAACCCAGAGGTCCAACTAATGGCTTTGTGCAGGGCTGGAGCGAAAACATGGCAAAAGAAAATCCCTTCGAAAGAAACAGCGAAGAAATAACAAGGAAAGTGTGAGAGGGAAGAGGGCCAGGGAAGAAAAGAGAATATAGGGAACAACAGAAAAGACTGACGAGTGGCCACTGGCACTGGGACTCTGGGGGAGTCTATGGAGGTGAAGAGGTTGAGTCAGAGGGATGAGGGACTCGATCGAGGGGTGAAGGGGGGAGTGATAACATACAAACAAATGGAATAAGGGATAAGAAGAGGGCAAGAGCTACTGTAAAGTCAGACCACGGAGAGAGAGAGAGAGAGAGAGAGAGAGAGACAGCTCTTGGGTGTTCAGAGTCTTCACTGCTCTGCAACCTTCAATCCGTTGTTATTCCAGGCGACATGTTGAGCCTGGAGGGACGACGAGGTCGAGGGGAAATCAGGCAGGGAGTAGAGTCAGGAGATGATTAGAGGAGGTAAACGAGGTAAGGGAGGGTTAGAAGAGGGAGCGGAGAAAACTCAAAGAGATCCCGAGGTGATTGTTTTAGAAATCTAGGATTGGCATGTGTCTGGAAAAAAAATCCAGAAGAAAGAATGGCAAAAAAAGAGGTTAGAAGTCTACATATAATTTTGATAGCAATAAATTATTTCCATTTCGTCGAAATGAGGACTATGATGCATTGTATGCATATGCATTTTGAAGGCTGTATCAAGAGCAAAAAAATGAGATTCATATAATTAGGGGAGGATGAAGACAATGTGTAGAAAAAAAGAAAAAAAAAAGAACCAAATTTCTATGATATAATAATATAAACAAAGAAACAATTAAATAAACAAATAAATAAATCAATAAATGAATGTATTCATTTGAAAAGTGTTTTACTTCTTTCATTTGACTCGTTTTATCAAACAGAACCGCCTGTCACCGCTATTCAACTAATATAATCTGACAAGAGCTTTGATTAAAGCCTAAACAGCTTCCATCCACTCCCAATGTGCTGCTCACTAATTACGCATGAATATTTTACACTCATAAATATATTTGTTTTGTTTTCTTTCGCAATTGCTCAGCTGTCATATTCCAGGAAAATACATTTAATTGCATAAAGCCTGAAAGCACCACATGCATGAACCTGCTTATGTTGGAAACTGCACCCAAGCCAACTTCATTTTTTAGACCATTATAAAAACACCCATACAGTAATGTAGTACAGTAATGTATTATTATTATTATTATTATTATTATTATTATTTCGGCTTGATCTCAGCCACCTATTTTCAGGCAGTTTGTTCAGTTTCTAAAATCTTTTTTGAACGATAAAAATTATCCAAGCAATGTCAGAGTAGCAAATTAGCAGCAAATAAAACAGCAAACAAATAGGCTCAAAATATGTTAACAATAAACATGACATTGTGATGATAACAATACCCGAGCATTATCACAACTGTGAATAAATTAAACACAAAATAATTAAACAAATTAAGCGTGAAAAAAACACCAACACAAAACGAAGAAAATGGTGATAAAATAAGACACGAGGACAGGGAAAATAAGCCGCTTATTTATTGATCAAAACCCATTGCTTGTCTTGTTGTTTGTTTGGCTTGAGACATTTGAGGAGTGTTTTCAATTCCGCTCTAAAATATATACATAGGCAGTAAATACAAAGTATATACATAGGCATATTCCCTCTATCTATTCCATTTTATTTCATTTTATTTTTATTGTATTTTATTCTATATATTTTTCATCTTATTCTGTAAGTATTCAACTTCCTGTATTACGTTTTAGGAGTCAGTAAGTCGGTCTACTAGAAAATAATTTTTTACTTTTGTTTTTATCCTAGGACATATTGCGTGCTATCACCGGGTGCGTTGCATTACATTTCACTGCATATATGTATGAAAGTATGTATATGTATGTGACAAATAAAACATCTTGAATCTTAAAACCGGGCGACGCGGGTCGAGGAGCTTGAGCAACGGCGCGGCCGCTGCGCCTTTAAATATTCCCATGAGCCTCTTCGGGGCAGCCTTCCTGAGGTCCACGCTCTGAAATCGTCCCTTCGTGCGAGATGTGTTCGGCGCTTCGTTGTTAAATATGTCGCGGAGTCGCTCTCCCCCCGCGGGACCCGCGTTCTGCCGGGCGCCGTGACTTACCGCCCGTGCCACGCACCGTCACGCAGAGCTGCGTCGCCATCGCCCGCGTTCATATAGCCCGCCTCCTGGCTCTTCATCCGGGCATTCGGAAGGCTTGCTATCTGGGCTACCAGCAGGGAACCGCGTTTCTCCACCCACCGGCCCAGGGGAAAGTCCCCGGACCTCGGGCAGAAAGTGCCGCAGTGTGACGCTGCTACCGTCTCTGCGCTCCACCGCCCTGAGCCGAGACGCTTCCTGGAAGCCGAGCTCGGTGGTCGCAGGTCGGCATTGTCTCGCCCATAGGCATGCAAGTAGGCGGCTACCAGCCTGAACATAACGGGGCTCATTCTCGGAATGCCTATTTTTGGTCGACGCGTTTGTTTTTGTATGTTGAAACGCGCAAAGGTAAACATACATTTATTCACACACATTCTAAAAAACTATATATATATATATATATATATATATAGCAATATCACTTCGAGTGAAAAAGTGTTGCGGTACATTATAAAATTCAAGATTCAAGATGTTTTATTTGTCACATACATATACATACTTTCATACATATATGCAGTGAAATGTAATGCAACGCACCCGGTGATAGCACGCAATATGTCCTAGGAAAAAAGAAATAAAAGTAAAGAATTCCTTTCTAATAGACCGACTTACTGACTCCTAAAACGTAATACAGTAAGTTGAATACTTATAGAATAAGATAAAAATATATAGAATAAAATACAATAAAAATAAATTGAAATAAAATGGAATAGATAGAGGGAATATGCCTATGTATGTACAGATATGTGCAAATAAAGTGGCATGTGAATTAAAGTGGCATGTGAATGTGAATAGAGTGAGGTAGTGTTTGGGATAATACAGCACAGTATACAACAGTATACTGTATATGAAAATATGAAGACATATTGAAATATATCAATGAAATATACATTATAACATGTATGTTAATTTAAAATGTATAATTTGTGCTCTAACCAGGTCAGCTACATTGAGATTTCATCTTCTTTGACAGGTCTCTGGGCAAATGAAAGCAGCGGACAAAATAAAAAATAAAAAATAAAAACATGTAAAAAATGTTAAAGCAGCAAAATAATGCTAACATAAACGCAGACATTATTCAGACAAATTATCCTTGGAATAGCGTAACATATTTTGAGAAGTGTTTCATACCTTAGGTTCACTATTTTGACTTTTTTTAATGCCTAAATCCCAAATGATTAAAACATGTAGTTAATATGTTATGTGCAAAAATGCTGCCGTGCATTATAACCGCACGCAGTATACACAGCATGCACAATAGCATCATTTCCATCAAAAAACTATGAACCAAGTTTTGTTGTTTTTTTTTCAAATGAAGGTTTCCATGGCGACATTTCAGTTGTAATTTTCAGAAGATGATGAAATCGAGGTAAATGTGGAGTGGAGAATATATTTTATGAGCAATCTAAATGTAAAAACGTGCACTGTGTGTGCAGCAGCAGCTGGCTAAACAAACGTGCCTCGATATCGATCAGGTCCCCCTGTCATTATGAGTCAAAAACTCAAGTTGGTCATTCCCAACACACATTAATGTGACGTGATCACACTTGCCCTGGGGGCTGAAATGACAAATATAAAAATCCAGGACAGTAAAAGTGAAGTCATAATCAGTTTTGGGTTTTTTTTTAACCTAGACAATAGTCCAGCATAGTGAAGCTATATGAGTGTCTTTCAGGTTTTTACATGGACAAGTCAGCGAAGGCACAAATGCTGGCTGATAAACAGATGACTTGATTTGCTTTTGTTGTAAGAGTTGTACCTTCTTTACCAGCCCTTGGAAAAAGCTTAAAACCACTGTGCTCCAAATAAGAATCGCTCAACATGTCAGTTTTATAGAACAGCCATTTCCGTCATTCTTATTCTAATATCTAATAGTACTTTGATAAGATAAAACAAGGGTAGATAAAACAAATAGGCCTATATTGACAGTCAATGGCTTTTCTCTATTTGTAATAATTAGAAACACCGATATCGGAATTACGATGTGGCTCTTTCAGGATAAGATTAAAAAAAAGGTTACACGTGACACACACGTACTGTAAAAACAAACCGGGACGAAAATATTCTCCCTTGCAGTTTTTGCAAAAAACCTCACAATCTTCTCCAAATTAAGTTAGTAGTTTGGTCTTCAGAATTCTTTATTTTACCGTTAATACAAACCCTTTTTTTGATTCACAACTGAACATATACTTAAAAAATCCTAAAATAAACAGAACGGCCAAACACAAACTGACCCTGGATGTAATATTTGGTAGCGCAGCCTTTGGAGAAAATACCTGCAACCAAGCTCGTCCCTAAGCCATCAATGGGATTACTAATTAAAGGAGAGTCACGCGGTTGTAATCTGGTTACCTCTTACAACCGCTTAAAGGTGACAATAATATTGTGTATTTTTAGGATATCTGCGTCGAGTAAGCCAAGATACAGTATTTTATCCAGCTTCTTTTCGTTCGCCTGCAAACTAAAGAAATTAATGTGGAAGCCAAAAGATGTTTTCATTGAAACAATTTGGAAGAAGACATAATATTTATAATAATGTAAATTCCAAACTATTTTTATTTTATTTATTTTTAATGATTATTTTTTTACTATTGTTTAAATTTTTTTTTTTACACAAGGACTCTATCGAATACACCTGTGGTTACTCCATTTACCGTTGTGTCCCCAAAAAAAGGCCGTTGCCCTGTCACGTCTCCACCACCAGGGGGGGCAGCATCCCTCCGACATCCCTCCTCGGTGGGACAGATGTCACATCTGAGGCCTCCACCCTCCACCGCCTCATGCGCGACACAAAGGGGGACAGCGTCACGCGGCGGCCCCTCCAAAAAAGCTGCCGGTGGCCTATTTCCACTCCACCCCTCAGCCCCCCTCGCCGAGCCTTCCCATCATGCACTGCCAGTGGGCGTCGGCTCAGGCGGCGGCTTCATCCTCGCGTCAGCCTCCGCGCGAAGCCCCGCCCCCTCCCATCTGCTCAGTGTGCTGGGGGAGCTAGAGAGACCTAGACACAGTGAGGGAGAGAGAGAGGGATGGAGGGAGAGAGAGCAGGGGGGGATGCAGTCGGGGTTAGATTTGATGTTTGAGGGAGAGGGAGCGTGACTGTGATTGAGAGAGGGTGAAAGAGAGAGAGAGAGAGAGAGAGAGAGAGAGAGAGAGAGAGAAGGAGACTGTGTTAGCCCAAGAGAGTTTATGAGGGAAGGGGGAGGGAGAGAGAGAGAGAACCTGCTTTAGAGACAGGGAGAGAGAGATAGACAGAGAGAGAGAGAGAGGGCGAGAGAGGGAGGGAGTGAGAGAGAGAGAGCGATAGAGAGTGTGTGTGTGTGTGTGTGTGTGTGTTAGGGAGGGTGACACAAAGGTAGCCGGGCAGGGTTTGGGGAGTGGAAGAGAGAGAGAGAGAGAGAGAGCGAGAGAAGCAACAGAGGGAATTGAGTGAAAGAAAGGGACGGAGGACGACGTAAAGAGAAGAGACAAAGAGAGAGAGAGAGAGAGAGAGAGAGAGAGCGGGAAGCCAGAGGAGGAAGCATGGCCGAACCGGAGCTCAAATCCCGGGGCAGTCGAGATAGCCTCGCCAAGGCACAGAGCCAGGAAAAGATGGCAGGTAGGCACACACACACACACACACACGTGAGTGTCCCAGGGATGCCACATGGTGCATGACCACATCCTCCCGCCATGCATCTGGCTCTGGTCTGATGCAACACACTGACTGATCGTACTTGATGATAATAAGTTTTGTAGTGGAGATCTGTGGGTGGTTTTCTTTTTTTGTATTTCCTGGGGGGTTGGGGTGGGGGCGTGAGCGGCAGCGTGGCAGACAGTGAGGACCGGAAAGAACAAATGTCACCACACGTGGGTTTGCCAGGCATGGATTTAGAATTGATGGTCCCGCTATGGAGAATGTAAACGCGAGACACTGTGTTTGGACGTGTATACATAGTCGCACGCACCCACACACACACACACACACGGCAGTTATCCTTGATCAGATTTTGTACAAGCAGAATAGTTTCACCATTTTTGATCAAATAACGTCTTGCACATTCATGGCTCTGGTCGGACAGGTTTCTGTAAGCCCTCAGGTTAACACATGAATTGCCGGTCACTTAAAGCTCAAGCCAACATTCCAAGGTTGCTCTACACACGCGCACGCACGCACGCACAATTCCGGCAGAGTTTAAGGTTACTGCAAAACGATATGTAGTGCAAAGCGGCGACTCCTTCAAACTAGTTTGGCGGCTCTGATAGTAAATGCCCAACTTTGCCCGGAGGAACTTTGCCGGCGTCAACGCGCAAATTAATTAATGAAAAAAAACCAAAAAAACAATAAAAGTGGAATGTTGCTCGGCGTAGTGATATATTCTTGTTTATAACCCTTCAATTCTACACCGCACCGTCTTGGAGAACTGAAGCGTGTTCGTATCTGTCATAGTCACTTGGAAATTATTTGTCTCTGTGATGAAGTGGTATTGCAGAGCAGGTATTCCGAAGTGATCTAGCGGCACCGAAAAAAAAATCCTACTCCACTCGAAAACGCTACCAATGTCGCCTCCCCGGTTTCCCTTTCAGCGCCCGATGCGGACGACGGCGCCGCCATCGTGGAGAGGCCCCCGTCGCCATCCACGCCCCTGGCCGGCGCCGTCGTGGCCTCCCCGACGGGGGGCTCGCCCGCCAAGGAGGGTAAGATCGAACTAAAGCGCAGCATCACCCTCGTCAACGGCGTCGGCATGATCATCGGCACCATCATCGGCTCGGGGATCTTCATCACCCCGACCGGCGTGGTCAAGGAGACGGGCTCGTCCGGGCTCTCGCTCATCGTCTGGTCCTTCTGCGGAGTGATCTCCACCATGGGCGCCCTGTGCTACGCCGAGCTGGGCACCACCATCACCAAGTCGGGCGGCGACTACACGTACATCCTGGAGGTGTACGGCGAGCTGGCGGCCTTCCTCAAGCTGTGGGTGGAGATGCTGATCATCCGGCCGTCCTCCCAGTACGTGGTGTCGCTGGTGTTTGCCACATACCTTCTCAAGCCGCTTTACCCAAACTGCGCCGTGCCCGACAGCGCCGCCAAGCTCATCGCCTGCCTCTGTCTCAGTAAGTACAGTGGAGGTGGAAAGCGAAAGCAGGGCCAGGGTAACTACTATCAACCGTTAGCTTCACCTGCCGGCTCCACCCTCTCACGTCCAAGGTGTGGCAATCATTGCATCAGCAATAATACACAGTCTGCCATTCCCCTACGTTGCAATGGTTGTCCCTGAAAATGATGAGGCATTTTCAGTTTGACTAAGTAACTCAACTTTTGGGGACTTTGGGACCCCATAGCCCTGAAGCCATCCCAGAGACCTTGAAATTGAGACTTGAAAGAGGGATCCCCCTTACAGAATGGCTTGCTGTGAAATATACACCCCTTGGAAATAAAGAGAACTACCATTATCCACAGTGACATAGTACTACTTAAGTATATGTAACATAACTCAAGAGAAGAGACACATCCAGTGTCTCAAAGGTCCCCAAGGTGGACGTCAGGGCTTAAAAAAAGTGAAATATTAGTTCCTTCTTCCCTCACAGTGTATTTCTTTGCTTCTTTCCGCCTCTTTCAGTGTCTCTGACGTTTGTCAACTGCCTCAGCGTGAAAGCTGCCACCAAGGTCCAGGACCTGTTCACGGTCTCCAAGCTCCTGGCGCTGGTCACCATCATCATGTTTGGGTTCATCCAGATTGGGACAGGTAGGTGTGAACCGACTCAAACAGGCTCTCACTTGGGAGCCTCCCCAGAGACCAGAAAGCCTGGGGTCCGCACACCACGCTCTGCTCTGTTGCTAGGGTGCTCTGTTGCTGGGCTGCTCTGTTGCTCCATTGCACATTTTGGATTTGGTAAACAACAGCGAACGGTCTACTCAGGCATAAACTTGTTCAGCAGGATGTTCTGTGGCCTGCAGTGACTGACGAGTTCTTGTCCTGTTGCTGTGTCCGTGCACTTGTAATGTAATATTTCACGTCTTGATCTCAAAAAGAGGAAACCACAAGGATAGTAGTGCTAAGGATGTTTCGGGCCTGTTGATGATGAATGACCAAGGATGTAATCAAAACAAAATTCCGCCAAAATGCGAAGTTTCAGTGTCACCGTTGTTGGTGCAATCGGAGCCTTAAACTAACCACTGAGCACTGAGCACTGATAAGCTTTATTAAATCCACTGCGGCTGCCTGTCACCTCCTTTCGCTTGCCTGATCTTTGCATTCGTTCCGGGAAAGGCGGCGGACCCCACCACCAACAATGGAAACAAGCGTATAGAGGAGCACATCATTCACAACGTAAATACATTGAATGTCTGTTTCTCAAAAAGTGCCAGCTAAAAATAAAGTATAAAATCTGCGAAAATAATCAAACAAAATAATCGTATGGATTATTACTTTAAATTAGTCGCTTAGTACTTATTGCAGCACCACAAGCAAACAGAACATCTTAGTTCTTCTGACATTCACAACAACACAAGAATTTTAATTGCATTAATTGCCATTGAGAAATTTCCTCTGTGGTTAAGGGAATGCTCCCATATCACCTATTTAGTCTGAATCAACTAGAGGGTTTTCTTTTGATGCTTCCTTATTGAAGAAGTGCCGTTTTGTCCCTAATGATCAAGTGCTGATCATTAGCGAGCACCAGTAATGCATCCAACCGTTCGCCGACATGTTTGGCATGGCCGCCGAGTCCGAACACCGGACCTCTCTGTGAGCCACCGTGCGACCAAATGTGCATACTGTATGTTCATGTGTGTGCGGGTCTATGTATCCATGGGTGTGTGTATGCATTCACATGTGTGTGTGTGTGTGTGTGTGATGTGTGGCGCCGTGGTTGTTTATTAAGAGGGTCAGACAGGCCTTTCTAGCTTAACACAAAGCGGCACCTTACTAAGCTTTATCAAACCCCAATTCCAATGAAGTTGGGACATTGTGTAAAATGTAAATTAAAACAGAATACAATGATGTGCAAATCCATTTTAACCTATATTCAATTGATAACACTACCAAGACAATAATAAACTTTGTTTTTTTGCAAATATTCACTAATTTTGAATTTGATGCCTGCAACACGTTCCGAAAAAGCTTGGACAGGGGCATGTTTACCACTGTGTTGCATCACCTTTCCTTTGAACAACACTCAATAAGCGTTTGGGAACTGAGGACACGAACTGTTGAAGCTTTGTAGGTGGAATTCTTTCCCATTGTTGCTTGATGTACGACTTCAGTTGCTCAACAGTCCGGGGTCTCCCTTGTCGTATTTTGCACTTCATAATGCGCCATGACAGGTCTGGACTGCAGGCAGGCCCGTCGAGTACTCGCACTCTACTACTACGAAGCCAGGCTGTTGTAACACAAGCAGAATGTGGCTTGGCATTGTCTTGCTGAAATAATCAGGGATGTCCCTGGAAAAAAACGGTGCTTGGATGGCAGCATATGTTGCTCCAAAACCTGTATGTACCTTTCAGCATTAACGGTGCCTTCACAGATGTGCAAGTAACCCATGCCATGGGCACTGACACACCCCCATACCATCACAGATGCTGGATTTTGAACTTTGCGCTGATAACAATCTGGACGGTCCTTTTCCTCCTCTGCCCGGAGGACACCACGCCCATGATTTCCAAAAACAATTTGAAATGTGGACTCGTCAGACCAGAGCACACTTTTCCACTTTGCGTCGGTCCATCTCAGATGAGCTCGGGCCCAGAGAAGCCGGCGGCGTTTCTGGGTGTTGTTGATATATGGCTTTCGCTTTGCGTGGTAAAGTTTTAACTTGCACTTGTTGATGTAGTGGCCAACTGTGTTCACTGACGGTGGTTTTCAGAAGTGTTCCTGAGCCCACGTGGGAATGTCCTTCACAGAATGATGTCGGTTTTTAATGCAGTGCCGCCTGAGGGATCGAAGGTCACGGGCATTCAATGTTGGTTTTCGGCCTTGCCGCTTACGTGCAGAGATTTCTCCAGATTCTCTGAATCTTTTGATGATATTATGGTCTGTAGTTGATGAAATCCCTAAATTCCTTGCAATTGCACGTTGAGAAACGTTGTTCTTAAACGATTTGCTCCCGCCGTTGTTCACAAAGTGGTGAACCTCGCCCCATCCTTGTGAACGACTGAGCCTTTCGGGGATGCTCCTTTTATACCCAGTCATGACACTCACCTGTTTCCAATTAACCTGTTCACCAGTGGAATGTTCCAAACAGGTGTTTTTTGAGCGCTCCTCAACTTTCTCAGTCTTTTGTTGCCCCTGTCCCAGCTTTTTTGGAAGGTATTTATTTTGGAACAAATGAGTGAATATTTGCAAAAAAAACAAAAAAGTTTATCAGTTTGAACATTAAATATCTTGTCTTTGTCGTGTATTCAATTGAATATAGGTTGAAAAGGATTTGCAAATCATTGTATTCTGTTTTTGTTTATGTTTTACACAACCTCCCAACTTCATTGGAATTGGGGTTTGTAAATAAGCTACAGTATAAAACGTCCACTGAATGAGAATAAAGCTACAGAGGGAAATATATAGTTTTCCTAGATATTTAATATTCCTTACTCTGCAACACAATTCCTACAATCATTTTATTTCATTTTATTTCATCTTTATTTGCCCAGGAAACTCCCATTGAGATGAAGAATCTCTTTTTCAATGGAGGTCAGACTAACACAAAAACTAAATAAAAATTGTGGACTCATACAAATGACACCACACAAAATAATTTCTTTTTTGATAAAATAGAGGAGCAGCTTTCCAGTTCTCGGAAGAAATTACTGAATTTAACACAGGAGTATCCCAACAATATTACCTCCAAATGTCATCTATAAGAGAAAATAAACCCACACAACACAACCGTGGATAATATTACACACACACACACACACACACACACACACACACACACACATGCACACACACAGATATTTGAATCGTAAATTACTTGAGTGTAAGCAGTAACCACGGCGACTGCAGCACAGGCAGGGACAGCGGCCATCTTTTCTGCTCTTTCACTCCTCTCCATCAGACCACACCCGCCACAAAATGTGCACGGCACCGTTGCCATGGAAACTGGGCGGTAAAGCCAACAGGCTGTCATCGTGCTGGGCTCTTTGAGACAAAGCCCGGGCAGATAATGTATGTAAAATACGCTTTGTGAAAAGGGAAAAGTGACTTCCATCTGAAAATAAAAAGAGAGAGTCACATACACACACATCTACACAAGATGCACAAGGAATTTCTCATCAATAAAAATATGAATATTCAAACAAAAAGAAGATAAAAACATTACAATAGAAAAGTCGAGTAAAATATACGCTTATATAGACAACATATACAAATATTTAAGGATGCCAGCATACAAACAAGATTAAGATAAAAAGTCACAAGACATTTTTAACAATAAAGCTATAAGAAAGAAATAAAACTTAAATAAAATATACAGAGATATAAACAGGGCAGACAGAATGCCAAAATTCATACAAGAATATAATAATTAATTAAATATATCTCATGACGGAATAGCGATAAAATAATTACATATGCACAACCACACATTTAAGCATGTTCAATAAATAAGAGCAACCTGTCAACACACCCACACACATACAAAACCCAGATCCATAACTAAAGCCATTCCTCTCTGATGATTTCCCTGCAATATCTACCCTACAGTTATTATTCTGGATTAATGTGTGGATGGAAGTTTTATTTTGTCGTCGTCAAAAGGACTTTGTACACATTTAGAAATGTCATCTGACTGGAACCCGATGAGGTTTCCTTTTTTTCCTTTTTTGCTTTAAAGTGGAGGGAAGCTGCTCCGGTGCAGTTGAAGCCGACATCTCGAAAATGTCACAGACACAGGCCAGAAACTGATTTTTGTGATTCAGAGAAACTGAGATATGAAAGGAGATGAGACGAGGTCCTCCCAAGGGGCGTAGTTGATTATTTTCTCTTACATGCATCTGTACATGCAAGTATACATTTCCAACAAAACTGATGTTTTTTTCTCTTGACATGGCCTCTTTGTTTTTACTGACACCCATTAAAAGTGTATTTATTTATTAGGCGTTAACCCTCACTCCACACAAGCTGTCCCAGTGTCCATGGTGGCATTTGCAGGATGTTTTGTTCTTATTTAGATGAGACTCATTATTCATTATTCATTTACAATGTCCAAACGTAAGCTTTAAACTGACAGAAGCTTTGGGCCAATATATGCAAAAAAAAAAAGGTACCCTTTAATTACCCAATTAGCCAAATATACACAAATAGACAAAAAATACAACAGAAATAGCCAAATATATACAAATTTACACAATATACAAAATGTGATTCTATGCACAGGATAAATTTCCAGACATGATAAACTTTTTATACTTTTTTCCAAAATTCCTTTCCTTGGTCTCAGCGTGTGGTTGAATTGTAATATTTGATTGGAAAGGGAGTCAGAGCACCCAGGGAGTAACCGCATGGGAGGGGAATATTTTTGAATTGTCATAAAATTGCCGTAAACGGGACGTAATACGGAAAGGGCGGAAAGAGAATTTCTTGGATCTTTCAACTTTCTGATGGCGCTGGATGCTCTGTACGTGTAGGGGATGTTCCCTACCTCACCCCAGAGCGGGCGTTCGAAGGCAGCAAATGGGGAGTCGACAACATCGTCCTGGCTCTGTACAGCGGCCTGTTTGCTTTCGGGGGCTGGTGAGATATCGTTTTGTAGATTTCATTCAATTAAATACATTTTCCTGATCCGGGCAATGTTTGGTGTAAGTATAACCCATTTCTTTTATTGTTCTCTCTCTCTTAAAGGAATTACCTGAATTACGTGACCGAGGAGATGATCAATCCAGAGAGGTGACTTATATGTGATGAAGATTCCTTTTCTGTATTTACAGCAGGAGTCCTTTATCTGACTGAGATGCTGAGTGCATGCCGACGATGCTTGAATATAACATTACATGCTTTTGAAAAGAATGCATTCAGACACCTACACACGTATATCACAAACAGAAGCAAGCCAGCAAGGTCACCAAGAGACATGTCCATGCTCCTTGTGTTGTACAATTTAAATAAGCCACAGTCATTATACACTGAGTGTGTGACACATCACATAAATAGCTTTACTGTGGTTGAAAGTACATTAAATCAGGAATAAGCACACACTCCCCTTGTGCACGGTAATTATCAACATATAAACTGCTTTTCATAATGTGTACACCATATGCGCACAACACGCCCTATCATTTTGACAGTCAACTTCACGCATTAATAGTTAATTATTGTACAATATGAATGCAAAAATGGAAAATATAAATTGTAATTATATTGGACAATTGTGATTGTTTCAAATGTATCTTAGAAATACTGTAAATTCTCCAAAAAATGCATGTTTCAATGACATTTTCTCACACATTTAAAGAACATTGAGTTTCAATTAATGACCCCCTCCACCCACAGGAACCTCCCCCTGTCCATTATCATCTCCATGCCCATCGTGACGGTGGTGTACGTTCTGACCAACATGGCGTACTTCACCACCATCCCCCCGCAAGTCATGATCGAATCTGAGGCGGTGGCCGTGGTGAGTGTCATTCCTCATAATAAAATGAATAAAACTAAACTAAACTTTGTTATTTTCCCGACTATGCCGCTCTGTTATTGTGACTGTTGCTGACTCGTAAGGATGATTTATTTTGCTGGAGATGCCAGATGCCTACAGTACATCCAGTTTGTTTATTTTCTTTCTGATGCTAAGTTTTTAAATTTGATTTGTGGGATAATGTTAAAATAACAATAAATAGTGGAGCAAGAGTTGGGAGATTAGTTGCAGTAACAAATGAGAAATGGTTTTAATAGATTGGATGAGAATAAAAATAGATTATTTTAGATTGCATTTATTAATCCCTCTCGCAAGCAACAAAAAAACAAAACAAAACAATTAACACAATAGACCCAATGATAAAAATAAAAAAAATTAATCCAAGTATTTTTATAGCAAGGAGGAAATACATAGGTATTTATAGCTATGTTATGTGTGTTTTTTGTGTGTGTGTGTGTGTGTGTGTGTGTGTGTGTGTGTGTGTGTGTGTGTGTGTGTGTGTGTGTGTGTGTGTGTGTGTGTGTGTGTGTGTGTGTGTGTATGTGTGTGTGTGTGTGTGCGTGTGTGTGTGTGCGTATGTATGTGTGCGTGCGTGTGTGTGTGTGTGTGTGTGTGTGTGTGTGTGTGTGTGTGTGTGTGTGTGTGTGTGTGTGTCTGTGTCTGTGCGTTTGTGTGCGTGTGTGTGCGTGTGTGTGTGTGTGCGTGTATGTGTGTGTGTGTGTGCTTATCTCTGCTTCCTACAGAGTTTCGGAGAGTACCACATGGGCGTCATGTCCTGGCTAATTCCTGTGTTTGTTGGACTGTCGTGTTTCGGAGCCGTCAACGGATCCCTGTTCACCTCCGCACGGTGCGTCACAACCTGCACAAAAACACACACACACACACACACACACACGGACACATATGTTAATGTTTTTGGAAATTTTGACGGCCCTCTACTTGGTCGAGATTCGAGATTCAAACACTCGAATAATTTAAAGGTTCACTATTTTTCAAACCAGGCCTTATTAAACATCGGACACAACGCATTATTATTGAGCAACTTACCACTCTGCCGCAGCTTCTCACTGTGCTTCAATGCAATCCAATGGGGCAGGCCATTGAGATGAAATCTTCAATCTCGTTTTGAAAAATCACATTGTCGTAACACACCTCAGTGTTACATTTTATTTACGTTATTCACATTTTTGCAATTGCAGCAGTCCATCCAAAGTGTGACGCTGGCAACAGCAGGTTTCCCAGCAGGAAGTGGCACAACTTCCTGTTTGTGGTCTCTTAGATGGGGCCAAAAGAGTCAATTAAACCCTGATAAACTAGATAAAATAGTTTGTCACTGTTCCTCTCCGTTATAACATGTACTGCAGCTTCTCACTGGGCTTCACTGCAATCTCACGGGACAAATGTTCAACTCTTAAAAAAAAAAAAACCATTAAATCCTCTTTTCTAAAATGGAATCTAACACTGGAACATGGCGAACCTGATCCTTTAAATTTGCTATAGTTCGATTTAGGGGAATTTTTGTAATTTTAACAAATTAGACTCATTCTCAAGCCACGCTGACGGGCACACTCCAGCGTTCCAAACAGGACACGGATACCACACAAACTCATCCTACCACAAAACCTACTAAAACCAAAACCTCAAATGAAATAGAAACTTCTTATTTTTTATAAAATAAAAATAAATCAATATTTAATATAGCCACACTGAAAACGAACTGAAAGCAAACTGAAATTGGAATGACAATTTCAAATTATATATATAAAAAAAAATAAAAGATAGTAACTCTGCTGCGTACCTGAACAGGAATAAGTGAGCAAAACAAAATGGACGTCCGGATGACAGAAGCACATGTTTGATTTCCTGCCTTGATTCTCGCCTCCTTCTTCCCAGGTTGTTTTACGCCGGTGCGCGAGCGGGCCAGCTCCCCGCCGCTCTGGGTTTGGTCCACACCGACCTCTTCACCCCCGTGCCCTCCCTCATCTTCACCGTAAGCGGCCTGCCGGCTTTTCAAAATAAAAGTCCACCCTGGCCAGCGGTCAGGGGCCTCGGTGCTTTGCATCTTCGCTTAAGTTTCAATGGTGGTAAAAAAAATAAACAAATCTGATTTCGCTTTTACAGAAGTCGAAAATCGAATCCGTCCTTATCTTTGACAGCGTACCTTATTTTAACTGAGGAACCTGACTTTGATTTTCAAATTCCCGATCAGTAGCAGCGATCGATTCTTTGAGCTTGTATCCATGGTAACACCTATGTTTGTAAATAATAAAGAGTTGCACTGTTAACAGTTTACAGTTGATGGGAATCAGCATTTTAATGAGACCTGGGTTGATGAAGGCGTACTTTTACTTTTACCTTGGCACATCTTCTACTTTCACTTCACCATTTACTTGAGACATTTCACCGATACAAAACAGATATCCTATAGCATAAGATATTTTCCACAACAAGTCAAATAAGAAGATCAGCAATCTCAGAATTAAGACCTGAGTTTAAGGAACGCCTTACTCTTTATTTACGGTGCCAGCATAATTACGCCATACCTTTGCACATTTCATCATACATCATACATAATTTTATTGTATCTCTCCCCTCCCAGTGCTTTCTGTCCATGCTCTACGCCATATCTCAGGACATCTTCTCCGTCATCAACCTGTTCAGCTTCTTCACGTGGCTCTGCGTGGGAATGGCCATCGGCGGCATGATCTGGCTGCGCTTCACCAAGCCCGAGCTCCACAGGCCCATCAAGGTAAGGGCGGCGGAAGCCTTTCCTTTCTCGGCCTCGGGGGGGGGACGTTCGGGAACCTCTGGTATCAACAAAATCATGTTATTCGGGACGACATTTTCTCTCCTTTCCTTTTCATTCTCTATCTTAAGATAAGGATTAAGAATTTCCCAACAGAAGCGTCCCCCGACGCCCTCCGTCCCATGGCGGAGTCCAGACCATCAGCTCGTAATAATCGACATCTGAAATATATTTATTTTCTCTCAAAGTTGTTCTGTGTCAAAAACCACATCAGTTGCTTGTGATATTGTTCATGGCGTTTTTGTGTTTTCCATACTCTGTGATACTACTTTCAGAGGCAGTGAAAGTCAACTCAGAGGCATAACATTGACGCCAAACGAGTATCAATGTAATGTTATATAAGATTCAAGAGGTTTATTCATCACATACATACTTTCATACATATATGCAGTGAAATGTTATGTTATGTTATCATATCATATCATTATGAAATGATGTTATTGGTAAAGAGGTCTTATCCGTGGATCGGCGTTTTGCTTCATAGCAACCGAGTTCTGCCACGCAACACGATGCCACACCCATGTGGCCGGTCTGCGCGCAGCCAGCCCTTCCTGCTCTACCTGCTTTGCCGCCTGCTTTGTCGCGTGGCTGGGATCCCTCCACCTCCCCTGCACCCTCCTGCTTAGCTCTACTCCTTCTTGTGTATCCAAGGGGGGGATCCAAGCTCATCACTCCTGTGCTGTGTTTACAATGCCTTATGTTGCACAACTCGCCGGGAGTGATGAGCAGTGGAGCCCAGATGCCAAACTCACATGATGCAAAATAAATAAAGATCAGATTTTAAAGTCAATCAACAAAGTAAAAGTAGTAATTTTAAAGTATGTAACCGAGTCTGACACGACAGAATTATATTTATATCCATATCCGATATCTATATCTATATACCTATATCTGTATCTGTGTACATTACAGTGGCACGTTCCCCAAATTCATTGTAGGACATCCCAAAAATGTCATGGAAGAGTTTGGCCTGGGGGGGGGGTTTCATTTTCTCGCATTGTCGTTTAAATCACGGGTGCCTGTTCAAAATTGAACATTTTCTGAGGCATTTCAACGTCACAGCTTGTCAAAAATGTCAATGATTCAGTCCAGTGTTCCGCAACGGAAGCTGAGACTGCCGGGAAAGTCGCGGAGCAGGTCGTCCAGCGATCGGAAGATTGTCGGTTCGGTATCCGGCTCCTCCTGCTAAGATAAGATAAGATAAACCTTTAGTAGTCCCACACCGGGGAAACTTACACTGTTTCAGCAGCAAAAAGGGGACAGCAGAAAATAGAGAGCATATCAAGGTAAGCACTATAAACAATGTAAAAATATTCAGAAAAGAACTAAACCAAAGTACTATGGGAACCAGAGTACTGGTAGCGTGCTGATGTGTCCTTGCTCAAGACACTTAACCCCCTAACTTCCCCCTCGGGCGCCGCTGTACGGCGCCCACTGCTCCTAGCTGCGTCAGTTCCTAGGATGGGAAATGCATTTCGTTGCCTCCAGTACGTGCACTCTGTTCAATGAGAATTAGTTGGAATCCAATCTAAATGTAATGTTAGCAACACCTGCGGCGCTGCCGACCTGCGTCTGGGATTCACTTGATGTTGATGCCACAGAGCGGCTCACTGTTTATTCATAGTTCATTAGTATTACGCGTGTGTCACGTGTCCAAATTGCACCAAATTCAAGTCGTTGGGTCCCCAGCGATACATCCCGAACGGACGAACGGTTGTCGAGATAATCCAAGCGCATACATCGAGACATGCAGACGGACAGGCAGACAGATGGACTGAGGTTCCTAGAACCATAGACGGATGAACTGCACAGTTCAACCTGGTTTGTCCCTCCCGCTCCGTCTTCCAGGTGTGCATAGCCATCCCCGTGGCTTTCGTTCTGGGCTGCGTCTTCATGATCGTCGTGTCCTTCTGGGCGGCGCCGGTGGAGTCGCTGATAGGCGCCGGCATCATTCTCACGGGCATCCCGGTGTACCTGCTGGGCTTCAAGTGGAAGAAGCCGCCCGCGGTCAGGAAGATGCTGGGTGAGTGGCGTATCCCCTGTTTCGGGGCGTCTTTGTGTGTTTGTTCAGTCCAGCCTCGGCGAGGTTGGAAACCGGGTCGTTGTTATGAGTTCACTTGGCGGGGGCCGCCCGCTGCCTGACATTCCAGCTGCCAGTCTTCAAAACCCTTTTATTGTTATTATTATTATTTTATCAACCTTTCAACCTCTATCATATACGCCCTGTTCCGGGAAAGAGAAACGCCGGTAACTAAGGAGGATGGCTCGTCTTTTCCCAGGAATCTTCACCATGTTCTGTCAGAAGGTTTTCCTGGCCGTACCCGAGGAGAAAAGGGCGTCGGACTGACCCGCAGACTCCCAACAGCAACACGGAGGACTTTTTTTTTATTTTTTTATTTTTTCTCCAATGTTTCCGTTGCAACGTTATCCTAATGTTTACACTCGTTCACTCTCGCTTTTGTGATAAAAGCCGTGCCAACGTTAGACGTTACATGTCTGTCCTGCTGCGTCTAGTGCGCAGGCCGAATTTGGTAAATATTCATAAAATTGCAGGGGTGGGAAAAGTCCGGGTTCAGCAAAGTAAACATTCGATCCAGGATTTCCAATCAGCCGCGTGGATTTGCCGGTTATCTGATCAGTGTGTGGCCGGAGCAAAAAACACGGCGGGGCTTTTACTTTGGAATTTGGGAGTTTTCCACCTTGGTGTGAAACTCCGCCACCAACCCCTGTTATCGCAATTCAGTGTAGTCCTAATAATCGTTTGAAAATTCACTCTGTATCGTAAAGATTTTTGCAATGGCGTTAGTAAAGGAGAATGTCACTCACCAAGTGACTATAATATGTAATATGCAGAATTGTAACAGAGGAATAATCCTAAATCCTAACATTAGAAGCTGCGTACTACTGTAGATGACTCAGACATAACGGGTTAGTTGCCACAACACTTAAATAGTGTGAAACCTCAACTGACATACTCAAAAAAACTAACATATATATATATATATATTTGTATATATATATATATATTCATATAGTTTACAGTACTTTTCTATATTTTCTAGATGGTAGGAACTAAAGCTTCTGCCATTAGCATGTCTGGTCAGATTTGGCCGAACACTGACATTTATGTTTACCCACCTGGAATTGTAGGGAGAATATCACAATTGAACAACATGCACACACCTCTAAAATGGACATTTCACATATAAAAGTCACATTTCCTCGGTGAATCCACGCAGTGACGCGGTGTGACGTGCACGTTGTTCTGTTGCCTTAAGACCGTGAGGTGTTTCAGTCGTATCAGCAGGTCCTACTGTATTTCTCATTTTCCCTGTTTCTGAGTCTTCACACAATTTCGGTACGACGCCGAATGACACGACAGCACAAACCAGCGGCCGTTTGTGCAGATGACGTTTCAGTCGTCATGTTTCGTCATGCTGTTGCCGCCGTATTTTTTGGGGGGGGTTTTATTTTTATTTTTTTGTAATGTAGTGTGTGTTTATTATCTTGTCAGTTGCTGGAATACCCTGACCTCTGTTAACACTTTCATTGTTTCCCTAATCTCTGTTGTCGTGACAAGTTAAAGGAAGGAGCCGGATGCCTGAGACATAGCGAGGGAAAATTGGGGTCCAGAAAGTAAACTTCCACGCCGGGTTTGTGTGCATCAGCCGTGTGGATCCTGAGCACCTCCTGGGGGCTGTTCCCTACAGGTGGCGACGATCTGATAACCCGCGCTAGCGTCCTGGCAATAATTAAACACGTAATTTACTCAAACTGATCTGAAGTACAAGATTTGCACGCTCCATTATACTGAATTGCGTTCACTTGAAATACGTTG
This sequence comes from Zeus faber, assembly GCF_960531495.2. Taxonomy (NCBI): domain Eukaryota; kingdom Metazoa; phylum Chordata; class Actinopteri; order Zeiformes; family Zeidae; genus Zeus; species Zeus faber. Next base: position 9,890,395 of record NC_137194.1, on the reverse strand, counting down.
CTAGAAAAAAAAAAGAAACTGATACAAAGCAATTTCAAACCTCTGTTTCTTAATCATGTCATTATTTTAGGAGATGGGAAAATTGTCGCAAATAATTGTATCGTGTGTACATTCAGTCCCAAGCATTTCATAGCCTATGATATATAATAATATCAAAATACATGATATTAAATATTTAGGCGCCTACTATGTACAGCTGCAGAAAGATCCCAACATATTGTTTAAAATTGGAACTAATAAATTACCTACAACTGAATTAAACACTTGTTTGACGTACCTCACACTTTGGTGCTCCAGGAATATAATAAATATATTTAGGATATAACAAATACATCTCCCACACTGTAAAAACTGCTGTAATCCAATGCATTGGCGACACAGAAAGGCTGATTGCTGTTTCGGCATAAGGCTGCAAGTTGCATATATAGATTATTTTGAAAGGTGATTCTATACCTTTCATCAAGCGGTAACGTGGAACCCTAAATGGGTCTGTTCCATGGAGGACAAAATAAAATAAAATATTGTAATAGTGTATATATAAAAAACCGTATAAATTATTTAATAATTTATAAATTATATAAATTAAATGTATAATAAAGAAATAAACAAACAAACAAACAAATAAATAAATAAACAAACAAACAAACAAGCAAATAAATAAATAAATAAATAAATATCATTATATAAGGTGTATATATATGTATTAACTTCATTGCTTTTTTTTTTTCATTTGTTTCTTAATTGCGCACATGAAATTGACATGCATGTTGGCAATTTCATTTTCTCTTAGGAACCCGCTTATATCCAGAATTTAGTCAGGCTAGCGGAATTTAGCCTCGAGACCTTTCGGGAATACCACCAAGGTGGAAAGTTAAATCAACTGGATCCACTGATCCAGTTGATTCAACTTTCCAGGTGCGGCTGGAGAAAAAAAGCATGGAAACAGGAGTTTTAACTTTCTGGACCTGGAATTTTCCACCACTTAGTTTTGTTTTTGTTGCACAGATTTGAGTGACACTGCCCTGTAAAAGCACTGATTCCGGAAAGTCTTCTGTTTCCTGAAGTTGAATACAGGAAATACATGTAGGCAGGGAAGGTTTTGAATGAATCCAATGTCTAATGCAGTATTTCAGACATTTTTTGATTGAAAAGAACGGGATTCAGGATCAGGGTCAGGATATTGAAATCTGAGATTTTGACTCGACTGAACCAATTGCTAAACGGCACAATATACAACAGCACAAAATCTGGAGAACGACCCTGTACCCTTAACAAATTAACTTAAGATATTTCATATCATAGAATTGTGGATTCTGTCATGAAGTTCAGATTAAACCTGACGATGAAAACATACTGTGGACCCATTTTATATTGTGTCCCAACACTTGTTGTATGTCTAAAACTTGTGTTACTATGTTACTTTGAACTGAAACGTTACAAAATGGACTGTTTTTAAGATCTTTTTTTTCACCCAAAAGAGTTGAACATACCTCTGTAAACAGTTGTACTGTAACTGTTGTGCGTCAGTGACCGTGGCAGGTTCATGTACCATTAAACTATTTTTGTTCAAAGTTTTTGCACGTTTGTGCTGAGATTCCTGAGACGTGAATATCTTACATTTACCAATTTTGTGTTCTAAGAGTGACCTTTTTAATTTAGCTGTACGGAACATTAAACAAATCTGATTAGTCTCTGAATATTTGCCTTTGCTCTAGAAGCCGCCACATCAGGCTGGTTTAAAAAAGAAAATGATACCCTGTTAGGATTCTATTATATTGTTTCAATTTCTGTTATTCCATAGCAATACTCCAAAATTGGGCAATCCTTATCTTGTTTACAGAAAAATAAAGACAAATTGATTTTTGGTAAAAACCTTCTTGAGGAAATGATTTAATAAATATTATTGAAATTTTTAATTTCTACATCAGACTGAATTTGCGCCGTGAAATTTGGAATACTAAAAAGTTGGTAACAAATGTCATTATGGCTTAAAGGTAAAACTTTTTTTTTTTTTTTTTTTTTTTTTTTTTTTTTTTTTTTTTTTTCAAAAGAATCAATCCAACGATATATTGTGAGTCGTCTCATCAAAAATAACATTTAATGGATATTGAATCGAATCGTGACCCTTTGTGTTGAAATCGAATGGAATCGTGAGAGCGACTGAGCCCTACTTCCGCATAACTGTTCAAACCCGATTAAACTGCAGCTTGGTAACGTCTCCCTAATGCCTCTGCAGATCCAGTAATGAACCAAGTTTTGCATTTTTCAAACTCGGGACAGCAAATACACCCCAGATTGCAAAATGCACAGACGAGAATTTCTAAAAGATCATTTCCCCCCCGAAACAGTAGCGCTGCTGTTATCGCCTCATCCAGCGTCTTAATATTGGAGAAGCAGCGCAACGTTGTGCTGTTCTTCGTTTCGCTCTCCGGCGTCGGCTGCTGTTCAGCCCTGGTGTTGATGCCATAGTCGACACGGGAGTTCATTTCCGCCTTAGCAGGAAATGAGAGGCCTGACGGGCGCTGAGAGAGAGGCGCAGAGCATGATATTAGTGTTTGGAGATTAGACGGAGAGGGGCGGCGGAGAGAACGGCATAAACCACAACACATGCTGGGTGTTTTAAAGTATAACCTGCTGTTCAATCAGTTATTACTGCCAGCAGGAACATCCCGAGCCATGTTGCTGTGATTGTGAAGACAAAAATCACAATGGCAGAGTGATTGTGTGCAGAAGTTCGTTTGGAGGAGATTGGGGAACCAAATAGAAAAAACAACAAAACAAAAAAAAAAAACATAGGGGTACAATCAAAAGATTTGGGCTCTTTGTTTTTTTGTTTTTTTTCCATGAAATGCCCTCACGGTATTGAAACTTCAAACTGTCTTGCTCACCACTGAGCCCCCATTCCACCACTATACAGTAAATACTGGAGAATCCAAAAATAATTTGGCATGATATTTTGGCTTTGTTTTTCCTCCAATCTGCTCCAAGTTCACACCTGGACACTTATTTGCAAAGAAGGCTGTGGACGACGAGTTTTGAGAAGCCCAAGAAATTGGCAAAAATAAAAAATAAAAATGCAAAGGGAGGCATCCCCTTTGCGTTCGAACCCCTGAGCCGCCTCGCCACTTGTAAGACTGCAGAACCACCGCCCCCGAAAATATTGTCCAAAAAAACACAAATGGAGGACATCTTTGTATTATTATTATTATTTTTGGCATCTCCCCCCCCCTTCCAAATTCTCCAAATTCACGCCTCAATTCCTTATTTGCAAATAGGGGTGGTGGGTGTGACTTTGAAGAATATTGGAGATCCCCTCCAAAAATGAAACGGCGAACCCCTGTAATGGAAATCTGATAATTAATGCTTCCTTCCTTTGGATCACATGGATATTAATATTGATTCTACTTCCACATGCTAACCACATTGTTCTTATTCTTGGGGCCCGAGCGGCCTTCTCCGAGCTGAACCAGGTAGACAAGACGTGCATTTTGCACGCACTGGTCCTTTTTCACGGAGGAGTCTTTATCATCAGCTCTCCTCTTAGCATGGTCAGACACTCCGCAGGTTGTTGAAACTCTCTTGAGGTATCTCAATAAATACTGTAACTGTTTTGTATTGCTGTATTCCGAGACCCGAGGTTATGGGTGGAGCTCAGGCGTGAGTTTAGCGCCTCACCCGGAGTGAGTGCTAAAATTTCCACGATAACCTGGCGCTGAGGACGGGATGCTTACGCCACCGCTCGTGGATCCTGGTGTTCCGCGAGGTCGGCTGCATCCCGAGCGATGCACTGTCCCTGCATCTTTCGAGCAGCCTGACATTGGTTTGTTGTTAGTTGAGGTTCTGGGAACGGTGTTCACACCGCTCCGTCCTTCGCTTAACGTCCGTGAGAGTGCAGCTTCCGGGGGGGACCTTTGGAGACCCTGTCGACTGCAGCGTCCGCGCCGAATGGGAAGACCGCCGGGTCCGGGATTCGAGGACGCCAGCGTCGGATGCATGACGGCCAGGCCCGGCAAAAGCCGAGGCGACGCCAACAAGCTGATCAAGGCGGTGGTGAAGGCTGCTCTCCAAGGCGGAGCCATGCGCACGTAACCTCCAAAGAAAGAAGATGTATCGTCCATTCCCGGGTGGACGTGGTCACCGTGCCACCAGGACCACCGCAGGGGCCGAAGCGAGGCTCCAGAAGAAGATGGATGGACCTCATGATAGCTGTGCGATTAAAATGATCATTGTGTGATATCATATGGATATCAATGTTGATTCTACCTCCACGTCCTTATCAAACGTCCTGTTCTTATTCTTGGGGGACGAGCGGACTTCTCTGAGCTGACCCTTACACACGGTAGCATGGTGTCCTTTTTCCCCAGTGTTCCATGTGTGTTAAACCCTCAACCCCAACCCCACATCTCAGTCAGGGGCGCACCCGAGGCGGGGCCGGTGGGGGCCACGGCCACCCTGACGCAGTCGCTGGCCCCGCCACTGGCCCCGCCACTGGCCCCGCCTCGCGAGCCGCAGCATTTCTTTTCAGAAGCTGTGCCCTTTCATTTGTCTGAAGAACCCGTGCACACTTTTGGGAGGGAGTGGGCAGTGGGTGATGTCTCCGGCTCCTTTGATTGGTCACTTTGAATACTTTAAAATGTATCAGAGGAAGTGGGTTAAAATGCACAACGACTGCATGTGTCGGCGGTAAATTTTATTAGATGTGCTTCTTTGTTTGTTTTAAAATAAAATAATATGAAAGTCAAGAAAAAACTAAAAAATCGCGCAAAACTAAAAAGAAAAGAAAAGAGAGAAACCTTTGGGAAGCTCTCACAAAGGTTGATCCCTTTATAACCCCCTTTAATGCATCTACACATCTACGACTGTGATTTCATTTTATATATGAATAGTATTTTATACTCAACTGCCAGATAAAACATTGTGATATTTGGAGGAGTGGATGGTTTCTCTAGAAAGGTAACTGACTTTTACTTTACATTTTATATATATATATATGTAAATGTAACTGACTTTTACGCCACCATATATATAGACCTTCTTGCCTCACAGCAAGAAGGTCCTGGGTTTGATTCCCGCCTGGGGCGCTGTTGGCACCGTGCTCCGGCGGGTTATCTCCCAAATAGGAGCCTTTCTGTGTGGAGTTTGCATGTTCTCCCCGTGCTCACATGGGGTTTCCTCCACCTCACGTCAGTAAGGACCCCCACCAAAAAAAACATGCACCCATCATCGTCTGACCAGCGATGTACACTTATCACCTGGTCTCCGGGCGCGTCTACGTACGCTGCCCACTGCTCCTGGCTGTGGCCCCGGAGGAAGGACAAGCCAGGATGGGTCAAATGCAGAGGAACCATTTCACCGGCCACCATCAAAAGCATGTGCATGTGTGTGTGTGTGCAAGCATGTGTTGTAGTGTGGTGTGTTGCGTGATAAATAAAGACTGTTTCTTCTTCTGTTTATATATATATATATATATACTGCCACTGATTTAAATTAATAACTGTTTTGTATTATTGTATTCTGAGACCTAAGGTAATTTGTGGAGCTCAGACGTGAGTTTAGCGCCTCACTTCAGGTCAGTTATTTTTGGGGGGGCTTTTTTTTTTTTCTCTCCAGTCTTCTCTCAATTCCCACCTTGAGCCCTTATCTGCAACCAGGGGTGTGGGAGTCCGGAGAACCAAAAAAAGAGATGGCCAGAACGCTGTTTCACAAAAACGTCCCAACGGTTTAGGAACGCCGAAAATTCTTTGAATAATTAATACGTGTATTCGTTTAAATATATTCTATAAATGCCAAACAGAGTGTTGTTTTATCCTGTGTTTAATCAACCCCTCACGAAATGTAACGTGAGAAAAAGAGTGAAGTACTAGATATAACCAGCAGATGGAGTTAGAGTTCCACATATTAAGTGTAAGTGAACGAAATATTCTCTTAATGAATTTGTCCGTAGATGGTACCGTCCACGAGTTCGTGTGCGTTTTTTTTTTTTCAAATTATTCATGTAAATACAAATAAATACATGTTTTTTTTTTTTACGTATGGAATTTTATTTTATTTCATTGGAAGTATGAACTCATTCACAAGAAACTCTCATTCTATATAAAATATTGTTTATATATACAGCATGTGGTCACCTCAGTGAGAGACGTGACTACCACCAGGTGTCTGCTCCAAAAAACATCTGTAGGGGGCGCTGTGTTGCAGAGCGAGAGAGAGAGAGAGAGAGGGAGAGGGAGGGGAAGGTGGGGAAGTGGGGGGGGAATAAATTCCATTTCTATTCTCCCTTTAATGCAGCTGTGAAATTCACGACTGAGAACCCATCTATCCTCCGCCCGCAGGTCGGCTTGAGCCAGGACATCCAAAGGGTTTGAGGCCGACCGTCATCGCCCAGACCTTCACAGGCAGCGGGCGGCCGATGCGCTAAATATCTTCTCTTTCTCATGCGCTATCTCGATTTAGTCGGCACGTCACAGGGGCACGGCGGGAGCAGGCGTCGGTCTTAACGCCTGTGCTCCCGCATTGTTTGTGCCTCGGTCCGTCTGTCGATATGGATGAGCGTTCAACAAAAAGAGGATCCCCCACCTCAGCAAAAGATCCATCAGTAGAAGGCAAACGACGTCCGAGGGGGGGCAACAAAAAAACCCCAAAAATCCCTGTTGCAGTTTCCAATGGAATTCTGGGACTTGCCTTGTAATCCATGCAACAAAGACAACCTTATGGATTGCCACTTTAAAGTGTCAAAAAATGAATGCGAAGATTCTGAATGAACCTCAAGAGGTGTTCACCCGATACAAACGTATTTAACTGAAATGCGCTATTCTTGAATGTTAATGATGTTGTTCATCAACCGGGCTCAAAGCTAAATCATTTTCTGTCCAAAGTGCAACCTACAGTATGTACGATGCAGACCCACGAGCCCTCTGGACGTTCACCGAATCCAGAGGAAATCCACCAAAATAACTTGAGGCAAAAAAGTTGTCATTTCTCCACTTAAAACATTTTATTACAGACAAAAGAAAATGAAAGAAAAATGTGTTTCTGACACAAAATGAATCTATTGCTGGCCCACTGGGAATGTACCAACAAGTGATGTAAAAATATTTATTATTCAAATAACCATGGTATTTCCTTAATAATAATAATAATAATAATAATAATAATAATGAACCCTGATGAAAAATATAAGCCAAAACGTTTCTTCATATCATTCATAAATAGATGCGAAACCTGCAACCAAATTAAATAGAATGACCCTATTTTAAAACATATGCTATCCAACAAAACAAAAAATAGGGGTTTTCTCATTACTGGCTTTACAGATAAAAGAAGTTACATTTGGCAGGTGTTTATACACAAAATGAAAAATATATCTACCCCCATGACCGTTCCGTGGAAACCGCAAAACCTGCTACAGTGGAAAAAAAAACAAAAAACAAAAAACAAAATAATCGCTCCAAAAAAATCTAACGCCTTACTTGCTTTTTCTTCTTCGTCTTCACAAAAATGATAAAGATGAGTTCAACACAATTCTAAAACACCTAATGAAACTAGTCAAAAAACTTTTTTTTAAAACCCACTGTTATGTTTTTTTATTTTTTTTTTTATTTTTTTATTTTTTTTTTATTCCTTTAGTAATATTTCACATTTAGCAACTTTTTTTTCTTAATTCACCTGTACAAGTGGTGTTTGGAATAGAGGGGACTTGAGGAGGAGGAGGGAGGGGGGTTAGGGTTTATAAGTGGGATTTTTTTTTTTGGTCCCAAAAGCCGGCTTCACACCGAATCAGACAACAAACCGGAAGTCCACTAGTTACTATAGAGAGTCGGATCCCGCTCGCGAGAAGATCTGACGTGACGCGGTGCACAATTTCCGCGTGCGTTTGAGGCTCCGGGATGCGTTCAAATTTTCGCCAAGTTTTGGAGCCGGCGCTCCGGCCGAAAGTCACACGTCAGGCAGGTTTTTTTTTTTTTTTTTATTGGAACTGGCCTTAAAACGATGTAAATAAGTCTTGATATAAAATAATGACGTTGGTAACATTAACCTTGGATGTCACCATATCCACTATCAATAAATCTCTTGTTATATAAGTGAATTGTCTGTATTTTTGATTTATTTTCGCACTTTGCAAACACTATATCAAGGGAGTTTTAAACTCTCATTCAGTGGAAATGATACGTATTCAGCCGAGCAAACTACTCGCTGTTGTACTGGGAATAAACGAGCTCTCCCCATTTCCCCCCCCGACATGTTTTGTGACACAAAACCAGACGCAAGCTCATCCGCCGTCCACTAGGGGGAAAGGAGCGGACTGTCTGATCCGATTGCGTTTTCGATTCGGTGTGAATCCGGCCTAAGACCAAAAGACAATGAGGAGGACGAGGAGGAGCTATGGGAGAGGTTTCAACCTTTGACCTCTACAAGATCAGTCACGTCCTGAGGCCGCGGCCGTTTATCAATCTCTGCACTTGTCTTGTCTGACGTCGTCTTTCGTGGTCCGAACTCTTCAGATTAAGCCCCAAAAAAACAAAAAACAAAAAACAAAAAAACAAAAAAAAGCCAAAAAAAACCTGTGTTTTTTATCCACTCAAAATATCGACGCCAGATCACGTCCCGGCGACCGTTTCGTCTCCAACTTCGAAGGACATACTTTTACTTTCCAAGAACACAAGTCCCGTTTCCAGAGTACTCGGATTGATAAACGGCCCGTGTGTTTTTTTAGAGAGTGACGTCTCTCCATCTTCCATCTCTGGAAATTTTCTGTTTTGTTTTTATTTTACAGTCTTTGAAATAGAATTCCCCCTCGTTTTTCGAGAGAGAGCGTGAGATCAGTGAACACAGTTTCGACACCAGGTTTTTTTTTTTTTTTGTTGTTGTTTTTTTTGTTTTTTAAGTGTGTGGATTCCCTCACTGGAGCCGCCTACACGTGAAAAAAAAAAAAAAAAAGAATTAAAAAAAACCCCAAAAAACAAAAACAAAAAACACAGCAAGGGACCGCTGCTAAATACACACAGACTGGGGATCCATTTTGGTGGTGATATTTACATCATCACTCTGCGAGAACGGGGGAAAATGACGGGAGGGTCTTTAATAGGGGGGGGGGGGGGGGGGGGCGTAAAAATTGTATTTTAAGTTTAGATTTTAATTTGAGAGGAAAGGTTGAGTCTTTGCTGAAGAATAGAAGAATGTGACGACTCTAACGTCCCGAGTTCCGCGAAAGCGTTGGAGTTATGCTCAGAGCATTTCAATAGGGTGTAGAGAGGAAGGAGAAAAAAAAAAAAACGCTTTCAAAAAAATAAAAAATATTCAAAAACAAAATTGCGAAGACAATTTTTTTGTATTTATTATTATTATTTTTTTTGGGGTCTTCGTATCCAGTATGTTGACATGAGCTCAGAGCTCCGTGCCCCCCCCCCCCCCCCCGCGAAAAAAAGGAAACAAAAGGAAAGTTCCCGAATCAGGAGGAAATAGGAGGAGGAGGAGTCCAGTCTAAGTGCTTGGCAAATAGGTGAAGGAAGCGGAGCAGTCTTTGGGATTTTAGAAATCCTTCAGAAAAAAAAAACAACAATAAGAAACGACCCAAAAAAAAAAAAAAAAAGGAAAAAGATGGAGATGCAGATACATTGGCGATGCTGTTGTTGTTGTCGTTGTTGTCGTCGTCGTCGTTGTTGTTGTTGTTGTTGTTGTTGTTGTTGTGATGGAAAAGAAAAGCTCCCTGGAGTCATTTGACATTTTGGAGGTCCTTCAACTTCAAGTGAGGTAGAGAGGCTTGTCGCGAGCTCCCATCCCACTGCTGCAGAGAGAGAGAGGGAGAGGGAGAGGGAGGGAAAGAGAGCGGAGATTATATCAATTCAATTCAATTCAATGCCAGGAAGAAATGTCACAGGTAGCGAACAATGAAGTAGATTATTTTTAAGTCACTATTCGTTGCTTTAAAAATAAATCTTCTATTGGCTTTTATTTATTGTGCATTTAATTCTTATGTTTTGCTCAGATTTTTGACACGTGTCACACACTCTTTTGTCATATATCTGTTGTGCAGCAATGGCAACATGCCATGGCATTATATGCCATGTTACAGTATGTCATGTCATGTATGATATGTTACAGTATGTCATGTCATTTTATGCCATGTTACAGTATGTCATGTCATGTATGATATGTTACAGTATGTCATGTCATTTTATGTCATGTTACAGTATGTCATGTCATGATATATTACACTATGTCATGTCATTTTATGTCATGTTACAGTATGTCATGTCATGATATATTACACTATGTCATGTCATTTTATGTCATGTTACAGTATGTCATGTCATGTATGATATGTTACAGTATGTCATGTCATTTTATGCCATGTTACAGTATGTCATGTCATGTATGATATGTTACAGTATGTCATGTCATTTTATGTCATGTTACAGTATGTCATGTCATGATATATTACACTATGTCATGTCATTTTATGTCATGTTACAGTATGTCATGTCATGTTACACTGTGTCAAGTCATGACATTTTATGTTATGTTACAGTATGTCATGTCATGTTACAGTAAGTCATGTCATGACATTTTATGTCGTGTTACAGTATGTCATGTTATGTTACAGTTTGTCATGTCATGATATGTCATGTTACAGTATGTCATGTCATGTTACAGTATGTCATGTCATGTTACACTATGTCAAGTCATGACATTTTATGCCATGTTACAGTATGTCATGTCATGTATGATATGTTACAGTATGTCATGTCATTTTATGTCATGTTACAGTATGTCATGTCATGTCATGATATGTTACACTATGTCATTTTATGTTATGTTACAGTATGTCATGTCATGTTACACTGTGTCAAGTCATGACATTTTATGTTATGTTACAGCATGTCATGTCATGTTACAGTAAGTCATGTCATGACATTTTTTGTCATGTTACAGTATGTCATGTTATGTTACAGTTTGTCATGTCATGATATGTCATGTTACAGTATGTCATGTCATGTTACACTATGTCAAGTCATGACATTTTATGCCATGTTACAGTATGTCATGTCATGTATGATATGTTACAGTATGTCATGTCATTTTATGTCATGTTACAGTATGTCATGTCATGATATATTACACTATGTCATGTCATTTTATGTCATGTTACAGTATGTCATGTCATGTCATGATATGTTAAACTATGTCATGTCATTTTATGTCATGTTACAGTATGTCATGTCATGTTACACTGTGTCAAGTCATGACATTTTATGTTATGTTACAGTATGTCATGTCATGTTACAGTATGTCATGTCATGACATTTTATGTCATGTTACAGTATGTCATGTTACAGTTTGTCATGTCATGATATGTCATGTTACAGTATGTCATGTCATGTTACACTATGTCAAGTTATGACATTTTATGTCATGTTACAGTATGTCATGTCATGTTACAGTATGTCATGTCATGATATGTCATGTTACAGTATGTCATGTCATGTTACAGTATGCCATGTTACAGTATGTCATGTCATGATATGTCATGTTACAGTATGTCATGTCATGTTACAGTATGTCATGTCATGATATGTCATGTTACACTAACTCAAGTCATGACATTTTATGTTATGTTACAGTATGTCATGTCATGTTACAGTATGTCATGTCATGATATGTCATGTTACACTATGTCAAGTCATGACATTTTATGTCATGTTACAGTATGTCATGTTACAGTATGTCATGTCATGTTACAGTATGTCATGTCATTTTATGTCGTGTTACAGTATGTCAAGTCATGACATTTTATGTCATGTTACAGTATGTCATGTCATGTTACAGTATGTCAAGTCATGACATTTTATGTCATGTTACAGTATGTCATGTCATGTTACAGTATGTCATGTCATGTCATATTACACTATGTCAAGTCATGACATTTTATGTCATGTTACAGCATGTCATGTCATGATATGTTACACTATGTCATGTCATGACATTTTATGTCATGTTACAGTATGTTATGTCATGTTGCACTATGTCATGTCATGACATTTTATGTCATGTTACAGTATGTTATGTCATGTTACACTATGTCATGACATGCTACACTATGTCAAGTTACAGTATGTCATGTAATTTTATGTCATGTCACAGTATGTTATGTCATGTTACAGTATGTCATGACATGCTACACTATGTCAAGTTACAGTATGTCGTGTCATTTTATGTCATGTTATAGTATGTCATGCATGGCACTGTCAAGTCATGACATTTTATGTAATGTTACAGTATGTCATGTCATGTTACACTATGTCATGTCATGTTACATTATGTCACATCATGTTACACTGTCATGTCATGACATGTTACACTATGTAATGTCATTTTATGTAATGTTACACTATATCATGTCATGAAATGTTACACTATGTCATGTCATGACATGTTACAGTATGTCATGTCATGACATTTTATGTCATGTTACAGTATGTCATGTCATGTTACAGTATGTCATGTCATGTCATATTACACTATGTTAAGTCATGACATTTTATGTCATGTTACAGTATGTCATGTTATACTATGTCATGTCATATTACACTATGTGATGTAATGTTACAGTATGTAATGTAATTTCCAGTCATGTCATGTCATGTCATGTCATGTCATGTTAAGTTATGTCATCTAATCTCATTATCAGCAGCAGCACTTTCTCCCGCACATCATCCATGTGAGTTCTATCGAGAGACTGGAGATGATTGGAGGTTAGGTTAGGTTACTGTTCCTCCAGCGAGTGACGTGGGCCAGACATGATGGAGTTGGGGGGTTGTGGTGACCACTACTCCAATGTTACAGATCCTCCACTTAATAAACCTTCTGCTGCTGCTTCTGCGCCCAGATCTAATCGCTGTAAATGTTGATGTTTGTCTGTGATGCAGGGACCTCTGAGCTGTGTTTCTGGACTGAAGGGGTTCGCTCATTAAAGTAAAAGCTCCAGATGAAGCAGAAACAATGCAGACAAGGAAGAAATATTTTCCAAATTACACGTTTTATACTTTCATCCCTAAAAGGATAATCAGCAAAGTACCATTTCAATTATTTCCAATTCAGAAGGACTTTCTTTCTTCTTGATCTCTAATCTATATTTAGATTCATGCTTGAACTTTTCCAGCAGCAATGATGAACTCTCATCCTAAAAGAGAAAAAACCCCAAAGAAACAAACAAACAAACAAACAAACAAACAAACAAACAAACAAGGATTTGACCCAGGACTCGATCTCATTTGACTTGGAGAGAAAAAAAACCCCCGTTCTGGAAGTTTTTCCGACCCGGCGCAGCGCTCCAGGAATAGTAACGCTGAGTATTCAGGTGCGAGACGAAACAAGATTTCTCTTTCGTCGGCCGTGTGAGGAGCTTGATCCAATAACGCAATGTGTACCCAGCGAGACAAAGGCAAACTTAATTGGATGTCACACTTTCTGCGAGCGTGGGAAAAGTGTTGTTCTACTCCCGTGTCACCCATTTCAATTTCAAGGAGATGCTCGGTGAGGAAGACACAGCTCGTGATTAATGCTGTCGGAGACCCTGGGCGTGGAGCTGAAGGGGTTCAGAGCGGCTCGTTTGGAAAATGACAAACTAACGTTTGTTTTTTTTAACTCCCAAAATTAATTCCCTGGATGATATTTACATAGAGGGTGATTTCAAGTTTTTTTTTTTTATTTCATAGCATGGAGTTCGTATTTTGATGACCACCTGATTTTTTGTTGGGGAAAAAAAAAAAAAAAAAAAAAAAAATATATATATATATATATATATATGTATATATATATATATATGTATATTATAAATAGGGGTCCAGCCGGCAGGCTGGAAGTGTCTGGAGCACGGCAACCGCAGTATGCACAGACGAGACCACAGGTTGAGGTCTCATTAGAACCGGGAAGATTCGGACGTCTTGTTTAAGTTTGATCAATATTGATGCACATTTGGAGCAGAAATTAGTGAAAAACCGTTGTCATTTTACCAGAAGTACAAACGTAGAAGCACGTTTGATTACACAATTTGATTTGTTTCAGGAGCAGTGCATTTTGTGACATCATCATCCAAAGTAATATATGTCCAAGCTTCGTCTCTCGGAAGTCATTCACATCCAGCCGCTTGCAGCTTGTGGACTGCACAGCTATATCTAGACAGTGTTTAACATAACGCAGAAAACTTAAACCGGTCACAGAAGTCGGTTTTGCAGCGTAGGAAGTTCTAAGACCCTTTGGAGGAACCCAATCTATCATTTGTGTCCGCGCTTTAGATTTAGGAACATGTGTAATTTTTAAAACACCGTTTTTGAGGGACATTTAAACCAAAAGACACAAGAGGAACATTCAGTAAGACCAAAAAAAACGTGAAAAATAATAAACTTAATTTAAAGTAAAAATGTCTTCACAATTTATTTCCAAAACATTAAATCTACATAAAAAAAACTTTGCCACAACCTCGCAGTGGACATGGCGGACTTGGAGCAACCCTTGATCACGACAGATTTTCCTCAGTGAGCAAGTCGGATCACAAGTCAGTAAAGAGGGAGTGGACAGAACATCCATCCTTAGAGATTAGTCACACTTGTGTTAAAGAAAAGACCAAATCTCAATGAACCTTGAAAAAGGTTGTGAAATGAGTGGGGAAAAAAAACTATGTAGCGTTCAGTGTAAACTCGGAAAATTGTAACTTGTGATGTGTCTCACAGAATTCGCTAAATTGTAATGCGTACCAACAGGACCAAACTCGACCGCATGTATTGCTGCCTCCACCTATATTTATTATTATTATTATTATTATTATTATTAATAATAAGTGTTTTGGCAAGTGTTTAGGTACTAGAATAAATGTAACAACGTCTCATTCGAACACAATGAAAAACACGATTCTTATTTTCATGGGATTACAGTATACACTTATTAATCAATAATTAACATACTTATGATTATGATTACATATGATCTATTTCTGCCAAGTCTGTTCAATAAATTCTACAAACTGCACCTTTAAGGCCTAATATTCATAAAACTCAATTTAGGACACTTTAAAGACCTTTAAGGACCTGCAGACACCCTGCTTTGTTTAACAAAATAAAAGGTGTTCTAAATTATTTGTCCTGGAATTTTGTAAACTTCTATTTTTCCCTTATGTAAAGTACTACAGTCTGCTCCGCTCACCTGCAGTGGTTGGGTCCACAGTCCCTGTTGCAGTACTCGCTGTCCCAGTCCGGGTTCTGGCCGTGCACTGGGTTCGGGGCCCCTGGAGACTGGGAGCCCCCCACGCTGTTGGGGTAGTCAGCCTGAATGTGGGAGAAACCCTGGGGGAGGACAAAAGAAAAATAATTACCTTAAGAAGTATAACCTAACACAAATGGTTTTGATTGAGGTCTTTAACTGGCACCCAACTCTCGGTCTGTGATTCTCAACCTTTTTTCATACCGAGGCCCCTCAATTTGATACGCATGAGGGCCACAGAGCCCATTTGATGAGATTTAGTCTCTGTGAGCCCAATATGGGAAGACTTTAATTGTTGGCTACGATTAAGTCCAAACTGCAGGTTAGTGAAAGTAGGACCAAATCAGTCATGAATGTACCTTCTCTAATGGTACAGTACATTCTCTAAAAGGTTTTGCCCGGGACCCCCTTGAACTTCTTGAAGGACCCTTGGAGGGGTCCCCACACCCTACATTGAGAATCACACATGCACATGCCAATACTGAATACACAGAATAAAACAAATATGTATAGTTTTTTTCTGTGTATAAAGACACAAGACCCCTCGATGGCTCAATAAAATGCCATTTCATCGAATCAAATCAGTTTACTGTTCTATCGCAACCAGCCCGTCAGACCGACCTGTTGGCTGAGCGGTGGGGAGTGCAGCGGCGCCTGGAGCCCCATTTGGTGCGAGATGATTGGCTGCGACTGCACCTGCTGCATGCGGATTGGCTGGTTGAGCAGGGAGCTCTGGTGCAGCGAGAGCTGGGCGTGCGGGTGCAGCGGCGGGCTGATCTGGAACGGGCTGGGGGGCGAGGCACTCATGCTGGGCGGCAGCATCTGGGACTGGCTGAGGGTCCGCGCCAGGGCGTGGCGGGGGGGCCCCGCGAAGCTCTGCAGGTCCGACAGGGGGAAGGAGCCCGGCGGGCCCAGGTACGGGGAGGAGGACTGGGGCGGCACGCTGTATAGGGGCTGCTTGGAGGGCAGCAGGTGGGAGGGCTGGCTGGGCTGCTGGGCACTTTTTGGTTCGGGGTCGTTGTACGTCTGAGGGGAGACGGGGGAGTTGTTTGTGAAACTGATTCGTTAAAGGATAAAGGTGAGGAATGGTACAGCACACGTCATGATTCTACTGGTGTTAGAACAGTTTTCTTTCAGCCAGATAGCAAGGTACGTGATAAGGTACTTGAATAAATCTAACGAGTACTATTTATTATCTTCATGATTTCAAGATTCAAGACCCTTAAATGACTTTTACAGCCTAATATTTATATATATATATATTAAAAAAAACTAAATTTAATAACACTTTAAGTCCCTTTAAGGACCCACAGACATGCTGCTTTGAGGATGTTTAACAAAGAAAAAAAGGAAAAAAATAAAATAATTTTTAAGTTTAAATTGGGAAGAGACAGAGAGGGAAGTTCAGGTACAATGTGTTTAGTGTTGCGTGCAACGTTCAATCAGTAATTTATCATCCCCGAGTCACACGAAGAAGAACTCACTGACAACGGCACGCTCCCTGGTGTAATTGTAAACGCAATTAAACAAACTTCAACACAACAGCGATCACACTCAGAGGGACAAAGCTGCACATCTCTGCCCGTTGATACCGGGCAGAGGTTATCCAAACCGGGTTATCCAAACACAACTTGAACACTTTCTCCTCGCTGCACTATGAGCAGGTGCAGAACCCCAAAATACCCCCCGCCCCAGATGCATGATGGGATGTCACATTGCTCATCTTCAACCATCAGTGTTGATTCGAAGGTAATGGAGTCCATTTGTATGAATAGAACCTGGAACCGAACCCTGGTAATGATCAATAGGCACCTTGATAGATGGAAGGGAAGGAGTGAGGTGCAACCCACACACACACACACACACACACACACACACACACACACACACACACACACACACACACACACACACACACACACACACACATTTTGATTTCAATTCATACATAAAACACTTTGACACACACACTTGTCCTTACTTTCCACCAGAGCCTGTTTTGGAAATGAGCCTGTTTTTCGGCAGAACAAAATGGACAAAAGGAATCTTCAGTGGCCGCGGCGTGTTGTTAATACAAGACGGAACTAAACAATGGAATCCACGGATTCTTCCCTTTTTACCTTCAGCCCTTCTTTCCCTTCCTCCCCCCTTCTTTCCCTCCTTTCCCCTTCTTTCCATTTTTCCCCTCTTCCCTCTTTCGCCCTTTTCCTTCCCTCCCTTTTTTTCCACCCCTTCCCCTTCGTCCCTTCATTCCCTCTCTTCCCGCCTTTTTGTCTTTGTTTTTCCTCAACACTGCGATGCCGGGGCCTTCATTCACCGGCCGAAAGCAGGGATGTCATAGATCTGAATTAGCGGTGAAGTGCAGGAAGCGCGAGCGACGGGGGGGGGGCGATGATGGTGCGTCTGCCTGGGAGCGATGGGGGACGCGAGCGCAAAAAGGGGTCGTTTATCTAACACGTGCCGCAGGTGTGGATACACACAGTCTGTTAGTCGGACGGAGACGGATCTTCAAAAAAAACAAAAAACAACAACAACAAAAAAAACAAAAAAAAACCAGCGCGAACGGTTCCCAGCGGCGACGACAACAACATGCGCACGTGGAGAGCGGGAAAGAAGGAAAGTTAACCTGAACCTCTCTCTCTCTCTTTCCAAATCCCTCGGATGGTAGAGGAACAGGGTCGGAGGCTGTGATGGAGCGACCCCCACACGCCCCCCACACGCCCCCACACACCCGTTCCCTCAAAACCTTACGTTGACATGAGCCAAATTCCCAAACCACGGCAAGTGTTCGCAGGCGACATGAAAATTTGAAAAATACAAATGGTAACTGGTAGGGCTTTTAAAATAGTATTGAGTTTTTACAGTACTGAAGCAATACTTACACTTACTGTATAGTACCGAGCGTATACATAAAATAATGTAATATAATATAAATATATACCACACCCGACCCGAATTCCCAACCCCAACTTTGTGCAAACAGGCATTATAATTGAAAAATAAAAAGGTTGTGATATATCATATAATATAACTATATAATATAAGTCATACGAATATTGTTCTGTCTTTTTTTTTCCATCAAATTAGAAGGGACTGACATTAAAAATGCAATGAGAACTGACTATTTTGCAACAAATAAATAAATAAATAAATAGTCTTATTAAAGTTAATTATTGTATCTGGAAATATGATTACCATTCGAAATTCAACATATTAATTCAAAATCTATAAGAATATATTTAAAAAAAACAATTTTTTGGGGCAAAAAAAAAAAAAAAGTATTGTCTTTATCTTCTAGAAATGTTGACCCTAACCATCACCAATGTACACCTCTCAATCCCCCCCAAACTTTGGAAACCAGATATCGTTCCTATCGTCCGGCCCCTCAGCAGCCCTCTGCTTAGCCAGAGCTGTTGTTGCTGTTGTTGTGAGCGTTACCTTGGAAACCAGACTGGCTCTGTACGCCGCCAGGGCTTTCAGGTACTCCTTCTTGGCCGCCTCGGTTTTCCTCTTGTAGCCCTGAAAAGAGATGCACAGAAATCCCAAATCAATTGTTTATATCACGAATCCATTTTTTGGACCCTCAATATCATTATTTTGGTGCTTTCTGAAGATTTACACGCAATAAATATTTGAGGAAAAAATCTTGAGTAATGTGGATTTAATGAGCATTGACTAGTCTTGGGGTCCAGTGGTGGAAGAAGTACTGAAAACCATTTATTTAATAAAAACACAAACACCCTGACACCAGATTACTCTAGTAGAAGTGGAAGTACCACGTTTATGTTTCTAATTAAGTGAAAGTATTAAATTGAAAGTACTTGCTCTTAAATGTACTTAAAGTAGGCTATTAAAAGTACTCGTCATTTCCAAGTTATTACTGTACTTACTTAAACCCATTTGATAGGTCTCCATTTTTTTTTTAAGACACTCTTAGCTGAAGCCCGTCACACACACACAAACACACACACACACACACACACACACACACACACACACACACACGCACGCACGTACGCATGGACGCACGCGCGCACGCACACACTTGTCCTTCCTTTCCATCAGAGCCAGTGGTACAGAACACCTCCATTTCCTCATCCCAGCGCTAATACTCTCTCATCTCGGTGTGTCTCCTTCCATTGTAGAAACACATCATTTCCATTCCAATCCACCTAGAGAAATGAACTGGAACTTTTCTCTCTCTCTCTCTCTCTCTCTCTCTCTCTCTCTCTCTCTCTACCACCATCCCCCCTTCTCTCTCTCTCTCTCTCTCTACCACCATCCCCCCTTCTCTCTCTCTCTCTCTCTCTCTCTCTCTCTCTCTCTCTACCACCATCCCCCCTTCTCTCTCTCTCTCTCTCTCTACCACCATCCCCCCTTCTCTCTCTCTCTCTCTCTCTCTCTCTCTCTACCACCATCCCCCCTTCTCTCTCTCTCCCTCTCTCTCTGCTTTTAGCTGCACAATAGCCCTCCTATCAGAGCGTGGACATTAGTGACTCACTGAATGCTTGGTTCCATTTGGTGCATTAGGATGCGATCAGTGCCCGTGCACGCCGTTGCTTTGGAACTGCCTCTTGTATCGTTACACTTCGGTACAAACGAGTGTTGTCAGTGTTTGCACAAGCAATTTGGAGCGAGAATGTTTCCCACAATGTTTCTTTGAGAGTGAAAATAAATGTGTGTTTGTGTAACGGCCGCGCACGTACAGTATATGTCTGTTCATTTCCCCAGAAGGCAATTTGTTTTGGAGCGCTTTTAAAAGAAAAATGACAATGCGCCATAACGGGGACAACAATTGTACATATATACCTACAGTATATATTCTACATGTACATAGTGCGTGTAATTTGTATTTAATACTTTTTAAGACCTTTTGAGGCCAAATTGTAACCAATTTACGCACACATTCTAAGTATCAGGTTCGGGGTTTTTTGTGAAATGTTGACGAGAACTTGACTGATTTTGACATAAAGAAATACAGTATATGGTTAAATCAAATCAGATACAAGGTTTAGGTTGAAATGAAGACCTCATAAATTCAAACTGAAGACTAGTCAATGACTAATGACGACTAAATTATAGATTTATCTTTAACACAAATGTTCATTTACTATAAAATACTGAGGTAAACATCATCCGCTGTTTGAAAAGAAATACTTTTTCGGCATAGATTAGAAACACAGAAATATATTTACATGACACATTTATTAAACTTATTTTACTAAATTTGATTCAAGAGGTTTGAGTCACAAAGTTGTTATGTATCATTTTGGCATCACACGTGCGTGCGTGTTTGTATGTGTGTGTGTGTGCGTGTGTGTGTGTGTGTGCGTGTGTGTGCATCTGTGTGTTTGCTTGTGTACATGTGTGTGTTTCTGTGTGTGTGTGTGTGTGTGTGTGTGTGGGTGTGCCCGCGCATGTGCGTGTTTTGTATGTGTGCGTGTGTGTGTGTGTGTGTGTGTGTGTGCATCTGTGTGTGTTTGTGTACGTGTGTGTTTCTGTGTGTGTGTGTGTGTGTGTGTATGTGCGTGTGCGCGCGCGTGCGTGTTTGTATGTGTGCGTGTGTGTGTGTGCGCGCGCTTGCCTGTCGGTTCGGCTCTGCGCACTTGTAAAGCAGAACTGTCAGTCGAGGCAACGCTTAAAAAATCAAACGCAGCGGCAACAGCTATCAAACTGTCAATTTGGACGGTGTAATTGGACGGCTGAACTCTGGATGCGATTGAATCCACGCTTAGCCGCCGGGTCGATAAACAGCAGGCGTCAGCGGCCTGATAAATACGTGATACGCTGCATAAACAACAGTAACTCGCTGTGTTTACACCTGCATGAACACAGGCTAAAGAGTAACGCCCCAAATCATTCTTGCTGGAAGCTGCCCGTTTTATACCCTGTGAGGCGTAGCTACAGTGTGGAGAAGCGGCCATCTTGGAAGCAGAATCCTAAACAGTGACTCCCTGGGCCCGAGCTTGATGCTCTGGAATAGCGTTGTCCTAAACAATCCATCCCAACATCAATCTGCTGGGAAGCAATAACTACAAAGGGAACGTTCCGGTCGGAGCGATTCAACGCCAAATTGACCACACGAGGCGAAAGAAAAAGCAACGTCATAAACCTCCACCCACGGTCCCCGTCTCAAACCACTCCGGCGCCAATTTTTGCATTTGCAGACAACACTGCTGAGCCAGAGAGAAATCACCTAGAAATACCATAGAATAAAAAACAATAGAGCACTCTCTTCCTGGATGGTGGAGATGCCCTTACATTTTTTTAAGCCAAGGTCTTCAGTGGAATAAATAAGAAGCTGCACTATGAAACCTCATGCAACCTCATGGTCATCATGGTCATCACTGTCCTCACGGTCCTCACGGTCCTCATGCTCATCATGGTCCTCACTGTCCTCAAGGTCCTCATGGTCCTCACTGTCCTCACAATTTGGTCCTCAGCGTCCTCATGGTCATCGTGGTCCTCACTATGCTCACG
>NC_137194.1:9838660-9863660 GCF_960531495.2 Zeus faber | reverse complement strand
CTTTCATATTTCCTGTCTAAATATGAAACTATTGCTTGTGTATTTCACAGCGCTGGGTAATAGTCAGGTTTTTTTGTGCTAGTGTGCTCGGTTTCATTAAAATATAATCATCCCTCACTTTTATGCAATGAGGCATAAGACAGGCGTTTGAAATGACATCTGTTCCACCCAGGCCTTTGAAGTGAGTGGAGAATAAATTGAAGAGAGAGCTAATGGAATGACAATCTGTGGAAAAAAAAAAAAAAGCTAAATAATCTCCAGGAAACATCACACGTATGTATGATGCACAACCCGACAGCCAACAACTGAAAAAAAAATCAGTGTTAGAATATGAAAAATTGTGAGCTTGTCTGTAGAAAAGCACACAAGAAAAAAAAAAGAAAGATAACTAACAAAAATAAGTCGTTTTGAGTCTTTTTTTTAACTGAGGAAGTTCCAAAATCTACAAATTCTACTGGAAATGCATGTTTCAAAAGGTTTGGGCTTGTGTTTTAAATTTTTTTTGTCCTTTCATTTAACTTAACATATAATTACAACCTCTTACACAGTAGTTTTAGATAAAGTGTAGATATTATTATTATTATTTATTATTATTATTATTATTATTATTATTATTATTATTATTATTATTATTATTATTATTATCATCATCATAGTATAAGATACAATATAAATATTATTATCATTTTCACAAAAGTAGTAGTATTAGATATAGTATAGATAGTATTATTATTATTATTATTATTATTATTATTATTATTATTATTATAGTAGTATTAGATATAGTATAGATTGTATTAATATTATTATTATTATTATACTATAGTAGTTTAAGATATAGAGTATTATTATGTTATTATAGTAGTATTGGAGTATTTCACCAACTTGTCGTCTAAACACCCGTTCAACGTTCATCATCATATTTCATACACAGCTCTCCCGGTTTTGCAAGAGGAGAAAAAAAAGATTGAATGCTGATGTCAGCAAGGACTCATCCGCTGTAAGAGAGAGAAGGTGAGAGAGAGTGAGAGAGAGAGATAGAGAGAGAGAGAGGGAGAGAGGGAGGGAGAGAGAGAGGGAGGGAGAGAGGGAGAGAGAGGGAGAGGGAGAGAGAGGGATTGGGGTTGTGTAATTCTGAATGGACTGCACTGTACTGGCAAGAGAAGATTAGAATTGACATCCTGATAACTGCGTCACTATCAAAACACCATGAGAGAGAGAGGAGGGGAGGGAGAGAGAAAGGGAGGGTGGGAGGGAGAGAGAGAGAGAGAGAGAGAGAGAGAGCGAGAGAGAGAGAGGGAGGGTTGGGAGAGGAGGAGCCTAGGAGAGGGCGAGACAGAGAAGGAGAGAGGGGAGGGGAGAGTGAGGGAGGGAGAGAGAATGAGGGGGATAGAGGGGGGGGGGGAGATAGAGGTGAGAGAGTTGGGGACGGTGGGAGAGGGTGGGGGGGGGATGAGGAAGGGAGGGATGAAGGCAAAGAGAGAGAAAGAGAGGGAGATAGAGAGGGTAAGAGGAGATATAGGCCGCTATAAGAAAGCCTGGCTCCCCACGGAGGGGCGACTCGGCCGGTGCAGACGGAACCAGGCGGAGGTGGAGCTGCCCTTCCTGGCAGGGCGCACAGACCTCCAAACAATCGGGGCAAAATACGTCAACAAATTCAAAGAGAAAACTCCCTCAATTAGACCACATCGCTGGATCAAAACAAGATGGCCGATCCTGTGGGGAGAGCGCGGAGAGAGCTGCAGACCGGCAGCAGAGTACACCTCTGCCTGCCACACTTTAAAGAACAGTGATTCCCACCACCTCCAAAACACCGCAGGGTGCACTGCCTCACCTGGGCACGCTGGTCATGCATCTGTTTGAGCGACATGTGTACCAATGCATATGTATGCAGTACATATACAGTAATACAGTATATACCCTATTTCCTCAAATATAAACCAGTAGTTAAATAAAAACTGGGTCTCTAATAAATGCCGGGGGCGTGGTCTACACAAACAAATACAAGCCTGCCTCAAATAAAGACCGGGGCAAAAACTGATCAGAGCTGTGGCGCTGCTCCGCTGCGGTGCTCCGCTCCCAAACAAAGCAAATAAAAACTGTGTTTTTTTTATTGCAGATGTATTTCACTTTCGCAATTTCCTACTGCCGCCGTAGCACATCGTGGATCTCTTCTCGGGGGCAAAATGAGCTCTGATCGCACTTGCTCCCCAGCACTCCAAGCAGGAAGTGGTGCGTTCGAGGGGAACTGAGAAAACTGTAATTCCCCCGTCGTCCACCACCACAAGTGCGACTTTTAGGGCACAAACCAGCTCTCTTTTTTCGCCATGCATGTGTTTGCATGGCATGTAGGCATATGATCAAATACTTACTAAAAGGAGGGAATTAGATATAAAAGCCTGCCTCTAATACAAGCCTGCTTCCAATAAAGGCCTGGTACCCTCCGCAGCTGAGGTAAATAGAAGCCCCGGTCACTACTAGAGGAGATACGGTATATATACTATATGTATATACGGGTGCATATGTGTGTGTGCGTGTGTGCGTGCATAGGTTTGTGTGTGTGCTTGTGTTATAGCAGGAACGTGTACTCAATAATGACAGATTTCGTGTGTAACTATTATTTTAAGTTGTTCTTTTTACACATAATTCTTACTTCTTACTGTTACACATAATTATCACATACAACTGTTCACCTTCACTGTTAATAATATGACTCTTCTATCCGTACAATGTGCTTTGGCAATAATGTACGTCCTTATGGCCGTGCAAATAAAGTTGTTTAATTGATTTGAATTAAATCGAGATAGAGCGAGAGAGAAGAGTGGGGAGAGAGAGAGAGAGAGAGAGAGAGAGAGAGAGAGAGAGAGAGAGAGAGAGAGAGAGAGAGAGACAGATGAGGGGGAGAGCGGGAGGGGGAGAGAGAAGATGGGACGGAAGGAGGGAGATCGGAAGAGAGCGATCCAGAGGACGAGAGCGACAGACAGAGAGAGAGAGAGAGAGAGAGGGCAGGGGACGAGCGAGCAGAAGGGATAAAGCGTTGACACAAGCCGAGAAACAAGATGGAGGAAGAGGGGAGAGGAAGAGGAAGATAGAATAGAGGAGAGGAAGAGCGAGAGAGAGAGAGAGAGAGAGAGAGAGAGAGAGAGAGAGAGAGCGAGCGCGAGGGAGAGCTACAGAGTGTCAGCCATATTTAAATCAGAGTATCACGGAGATGATCCACCGTCGAAAAAACACAGAAACAAAGTTCCAATACGCCGTCGGGAAAGGTGACTTGCAGAGAGAGTTTTAGGAAGCGGGCGGAGCAGGAGAGCACCGCTTGACGGCTGATCTCACCACACAAGAGTCTTTCAAAAACATAAATCAAAGAACGGCACCGGAATAATCTGCAGGAAATTGCAGAGTGGAAGAAAAAAAAAAAAGAAAAAAGGAGAGAGAAAGTGACGGGCTCGATTTAAGCATGAACACATAATACCCGAGTTGGACAGTTCTTTCTGATGAACCTGGTATTAGACATGCGCGGCTTTCTCTCCCCAAATAAGTCGCCCAAAATGTTGTCTCCGCGATCCAAGGATCCAATATCAACTTTTTTTTACGGTGGATTTGAGGTGTCTCAGAAATTGCAAAAAATAAATTAAAAAATGGAAAATGACAAAAGTTCAGCTCTTCAACACAGATTTGGTTGAGTTTCAAGCTGCAAAGCCGCAGTGTTAGTATATTTTTGAATACATAAATATAAATATATATATATATATATATATATCTATATGTATATACACCGATCAGCCACAACATTAAAACCATCAATAATAACCACTAATGTTGTGTAGATCCCCCTCATACCCCCAAAACAGCTCTGACCCGTGGAGGCATGGACTCCACGAGACCTCTGAAGGTGTCCTGTGGTATCTGGCACCAGGACGTTAGCAGCAGATCCTTTAAGTCCTGGAAGTTGCGAAGGTGGGGCCCCCATGGATCAGGCTTGTTGTTCCAGCACATCCCACAGATGCTCCATCGGATCGGAGCCTAACCCATGATGTAGAAGAAAACGTGATTCATCAGACCAGGCCACCCTTTTCCATTGCTCCATGGTCCAGTTCTGACGCTCATGTGCCCATTGTAGATGCTTTCGGTGGTGGACAGGGGTCAGCATAGGCACTCTGACCGGCCTGTGTGTTCTGACACCTTTCTATCATAGCAGCATTAACTTTTTCAGTAATTAGTGCAACAGTAGCTCTTCTGTGGGATCGAACCAGACGGGCTACACTTCACTCCCCATGTGCATCAATGAGCCCATGGGCGTCCATGACCCCTGTCACCGGTTCACCGGTTGTCCTTCCTTGGACCACTTTTGGTAGGTACTAATCACTGCATACTGGGAACACACCACAAGACCTGCCGTTTCGGAGATGCTCTGACCCAGTCGTCTAGCCATCACAATGTGGCCCTTGTCAAAGTGGCTCAGATCCTTACGCTTGACCATTTTTCTTGCTTCGAAAACATCAACTTCAAGAACTGACTGTTCCCTTGCTGCTTAATATATCCCACTTCCCTTCTCCAAAGACAATTAGTGGTAAAGAAATGTAAAAAAAAAAAATTGCATTTAATAAATACAGACCAGAAATTGCCAAATGTATAAAAATATATAGAATATACAAAGTTCAATTTTATGCACAGGATAAATTATTGGTAAGGATATATAGGGCATAAGTTATTACGATGTACTTACTTAATTATTACATTGTTATAGAAAATTGCATGGATATTACACAAGTTGAGGGTGGATTCCTGCTCATTTCTAAGTTAAATTGGAAATAAAAATAATCTCCTCTGTTTTTTTGAGCATTTTAATATCTATCCAGTTGAGCTTTGGGTCCTTCTAAATCAGATCCTAAGACATGAATCCGTCTTATGCGTTAACATATCGTATCCACACGTGTATGGATTTGTTTTAAATATAAAAACATCGTCCTCCGACAAGAGCGCTGTATGTTCGCATGGGAGTCGAGGTGAGAACGGACAAGAAGCCGTTTCAAGCTCAAGTTCGAGTTGGAGTTGCTGGCAATTTAATCCTTGTGTTCCAAACGAAGCTCTCTTCACGGACACACACAGCACACACACACACACACACACACACACACACACACACACACACACACACACACACACACACACACACACACACACACACACACACCTTCCCACCGCACCGTGCACTCTTCACACACTACTGGACATCACTTTGCGGTCAATCGTCCTTTGCACGCGCCGGATGTTGTGGCTCAAGTGAAAAATCAATGGTCTTCATCAAATCATTCATTAGCAAATTCATTTAAAATTGTATTCATTTCTGCTAAGCCTCCCCTTCCGCGTCACACCAGGCAGGAATTGTATTTTTTATTTTTTTCGAATCCAGAATCCAGCCAAGACTGAACACTTTCATTTCTAGACCTTTTCACAGCGAAACCGATTCCTCAAAGCACCTTTCCAGGCGACCTATAAGTCCCTGATTTCCTTAAAAACTTCATAGGTTTTAGGTTTTTTTTATTTTGAATTTTTTATTTTGGGGCCTTTGTGCCGTTGCTGAATGTTCCCTTTACCTTAATCCAGGGGAAGGTTGACTATATACTTTCCTCATCTGGAAGCCATTACACCTCTATGTCGCGGCGTCCATCTGTAAGCAATGAGCCGGCCGCACGCCGGGCGGACGACCAGAGCGCTGCGCTCATCAAACACAAAGACGAAATACAAGAAATACAGCTAGGTTGAATAAAAGAGATGACGGGGACATCAGCGGGAATTGCGTAAGGCCACGAAAGCGCCCATTGAGGAATTTGTGTCCGACTTGGCGCCGTGCCGGAGGAAACAAACAAGAGACTTTATGTCAAATGTGTTTGTTAGTGCTTCCCTCAGACTCACGGCGCTGGCAGCGTGGGTTTGACTCCAAACCAATATTCCCACTGCAGATACTCAAACAAACCGTAGCCGATCTGCTCACCGTGGTTTATTCAAAAAAACAACAACCGAACAAACAAACAAACAAAAAAACAAACCCAGACGGATCGGCGGAGCTCCTGCGTGCCCGGCCCTACTTAATCAGCCCAAATTGCGAAAGTCGAGGCCCTTGTATTTGGTAATGTGGCAAAAACAGTGGCAAGTGTGGGCTAATTAGATTAACGCCGTTTTAACGAGGTTGGCGGAGGCCCCCGCAGATTGAATTTTAATAAATAGTGGCAAAAAGCATCTGCTCCACACTTCCCGGCTCCGTCGGCGCCCTAATTGGCCCCAGCGGGTTCCTGTAGCTCGGAATTACACAGCGCAATTTAGCAGCGAAGGAGGAAAAAGGTGGGGGTTTCCATTCAGTCCAGGTAGGACGTGGAGTGGGGCGGCAAATAAAAAAATGATATATATACTGCACATAAATAAAACAGACTATTTTTTGTAATGTAGCTCTCTTAAAAATATATATTCTTTTTTACTTTTTATAATGATGGAAGGCATACAGAGAGAGAGAGAGGAGAGTGAGAGAGAGAGAGAGAGAGAGAGAGAGAGAGAGAGAGAGAGAGAAGCTGGAATGGATCTGGATGTTTGTCCTCTCCCTTCAGTCTGTTTTGGAGATAAATTGGTCCTGCGAGGAGGCCTCTGTGAAGGGAGCAGCAATGAAAGGGAAAAAACAATTAATCAAACATGAATGGACAGCCGCGGCAGCATTATTTCCATAGCAACAGCCCGGGGGGAGGACTCGGACCCTCTAATGCGAGCGGGTGATGTTTCTTTGTAAACATCCGCACAGCGGGGGGAGCGAGCCAATGAGCGAGCGGCTGGCAACAGAGGCATCACCGACCGGCAGCCTCCTCGTATCAATCGAAGTTTCCATTATCTGCCGCTGAAAGGGGGAGAAAAAGCATGGCGGAACGTTGCATTCTGGGGCTTTCTGACAAGATATACATCGCGGCGGCGTTGGCTTTCAGCGGCAGGAGCCATTAAAAATCTCCAAATCAGGTGCCCGCTTGAAATCTTGTCGTTGATAACTACGAGGAAATGCCAGGGGAATTGTGCCACAGCAGAATAACGACCCCAAATTATTAATGCTATTATCATTTTTGACATGTGGGAGGAGGGTGGCGATTCACCTTTCGTTTTTTCTTTTCTTTCCTGGTTCGAAGAATCGTTTTGTTGATAAGTCGCACAAAGCGCAGTCTTTTGCATACTCACACCTTATGCAACCTCCATCTAATCCAGCGCTCTGCTCTGCCCATCTCCAGCTGTGAACAACACCCGTCAGTGTGTCTGTGCACAAACATTACAAAAAGCTATTATGAAGGGCTACTCGCTGGTTGCCATAGGTACTATATGCTAATTCCCCATCCAGGGTATAGTTGCATATCGGGTGGAGTGGCTGGGGGCGGGGGTGATTGTAGTCAGAGCAACCCTTTGTTTGGCCGCAGACACAGACCCCGACGGCTGGAAAGACATTGGGAAAAAAAAAGAAAGAAATGTAAGAGGTTTAATATCGAAAACACACCGTCCCTCACACCCTGTTTAGGTGGGAGTCGTGCAATTGGTTTTAGTTGCTCAAAGTAGGCACTGACCTGCAAACAATGACAATGCGAAAAAAACGAACAAATGGAGGGTCGGAGGGTTTCAAAAAAGAAACCCTCCGACAAACATGTTTCCGTCAGTATATTCAACACAAAGGCTATTTGCACCGATAAGAATGAAGGTCTACCAACCAGGGCTGTGCCATATTGACTAAATCAATATTTAAAAATGTTTTTCCGGAGAATACCTCGATATTGATAATTTCACGGTATTTTTGGGGGTGACTATTGGTGCCTTCATGAGACATTTAAACACGGCAACAATCGTTCCTAAGACATTATAGGATATTATGACCAAGCAGGTAGATTACTTGATTAGAACGGCGAGAAGTATTTACTTTACTGTAATGCAGCGGTAAACACAACATTTAACAACACCGCGATATGTCCAAAATCCCAGACGATACTGATCCCATTGATATTTTACCATAATGTTGTTGCTCAGTCTTACAAACACCTTACTCATATTTGGACCGATGGAACGATGGCAACCTGGAGAACTGCGCTGGAGGTCGAAAACACACTGTCCTTTTATTTGTTCCTTGTTCTAAATGTATCACTTTTTTTCAAAACTGAAAAGACGTGTATTGTTGTGATAGTATATGAATCCCTTACACACCGACCCTACATCCCAGCAGAATGGTGATTCACGCCAGTATGTCCAGGATGGTAAAGGCTCAAGTCAGCAAATCCTGCCAAAACCATTAACACAGTATTCTCAGTAAGGTGCTGATGAATAAACCAAATATGAAGAACCACAATCACATTCCAAATAAATACCCTATTATTACTATAATAATAATAATAATAATAATAATAATAATAATAATAATTATTATTATTATTATCTCATGCAGAGATGTAAGGAGCATCTTCTACTCTGCTGTACCAGTCCTGCAGTGCTGGGAAACAGTGACTGTGCACGGCGGCGGGCCCGGCAGCAGCAGCAGGTATCTGTAACCTCCTCGCCGGAGCGCTCACCCCCTTCAAAACCCCAGAGGTTCCCCGGGCGAGAGTAATGGCTTCTTCGCGCAGGGCTGCGCTGTGCTATTGTGGAATCACAGAGCGGTTAATTGAAACAAATGACTCTAATAATAGGACATTATCCCCACAGGCTGGCTTTGTGGTGGGGCCTAATTAGCGCGGCGGCAGCGGCGGCGAGGAGGACGAGTCGCCGCCACGCTGATCCCCCAAAGGAAGCAGCCACCCCACCACCACCGCCGCCACCGCCGCCGCCGCCACCACCACCACCACCACCACCACTCCCCCTCCGTCTTTTTAAAGTGGGCAGAGTGGGAATCTCTCACTTACAGCATGCGAGGATGACGGGGCCTTTTCAGAAACCAGCGTGGTAAAAACAAACATGCTAAATGGCTCCACTGGGCTCCTCCATTTTCCATCCCGGCCCCTCAAGAGCTAAACCGATCGCTCCTACGCCCATTTGAGATCACAGAATGGGGACAGTTTAGGTTTTTTCCTGCACTATTTTGACCCCGTTGTCCCACCATACTTACTTAAGACTTTATACCAACGTCGCATACAAGTGCTCGTATCCTGTGCTCGGGTCCATTTCCCTGATGGTTACTGTGACCGAGGTAATAAAAGAAACATCCCGGCCCACGAACAAGTCTTTCCGTTCACGGTTCTGTGATATTTTCAAACCTGGCGCGACGTTTCCACATCTCAGACTTTGATAAACCAGACAAATTTGAACCTTATCGGTCACGTTTCAATAACAGTCTATGTTACGAACGCAGATATAATGTACACCTGGGTTACAGCGGCCCTTGCTCTGACCTCGCCGTTTCCTGGAGCCGCGGGGAGGGACGGGGCCGGACGGGGCACCCTGCTACGGTGTAGGTACCAGATGTGCTCGGCCTGCCAGATCGGCTCGCACGCGCGACTCAGAGGGTGAAACAAACCCCTCGACGCAGTGAAAGTGAGTGTGGTAGCGCGTGCTAGCGCGGGGAGCACCACTGGCCCTTCTCATTTGTCGGGGAGGTGGAGCGGTTAAGTTTTGTATGAGCCTGGCATTTTGACCGGCAAGTAATTTATTTTTATTTATGTTGCTTTTCTTACATTTTACCAGGTAAAAAAAACAGTAATTACAAGAAGCCAAACATCAAGGAAGTGACCGCACCCAACAAGTGAGGGTACCATCAAAATTATTCTGACGCTGTTATTTTAAGGTAAAAATGTTACATAATCCCGCTTTGAAGGTCATCCCTCCTTATAAACGGATTATATTGGTTTGATCGAAAACCCTTTCACTAAAACTTTACTAAAACTATCAAGAAAAAAGAAAAAAAAACTTAAAAGGCTGACGCTTTGTACCAACTGACTGTATTGCCATTATGAAAGTCCCTTTTACAAAAAAAAAAAAAAAAAAAAAAAAAAAAAAAGGTATTATAAATACTCCCCTGAAATGGAATTACTTTAGTATCCTACAAATACCTCAGAGATAAAAGTACTCACAGCACAGTACATAAGAAGAAGCATTTCACCCTTGAACAGAACCAACATCTGGTCAAAGCCCTTTTCTCACCGGGCCTATTTTGATTACAGTACTACTGAAATCTCCTTCCTCCCATTATAATTGTTTACCCTTGTTCATGATCTGAGAGAGCGAGCCGCAATACAATTCTTAAGTCTCTATGACCACGCTTTTTTAAATATTCATTAGCTCTAACTGTCGCCTAAGGTTATTTGAATTAGCCGCATGAATATTCATGCGGCGCAATGAATGCTCATTTGTTTTTAATGCTCAATCCGTTAATACGCCCGTTCATGACTTTTTTCCCATCCGTGCATAATGAGCGACGCGAAAACAAAGCTTTAGTTGTGTTTTTTTTGTTGTTTTGTTTTGTTTTGGTTTTTTTGCCAGCGCAATTCATTTGGAAACGTATTTGTTTTCACTTACAGCAAATGGAGTGTCCTCACAATTATCTTGTTGTCATGTTTCTTGACAAGTCGCGAGACACATTCCAGTGCCCCTGCAGTTGGAGTTGCACCGAGGGGCATCCGTCTTTTTTGCAAAATGAAAAAGCCGCCACAGAGACACGGCCCTGCTGAAGCAAAAAGTGATTTATCTGCAAATGTCAGCGAGATGTCATATCTATCCCCGTGATGGGCAGCTGTGCACACAGACCTGGTGCGGAAACATCTGAAAAGCTAAACTGTGAAAGAAAACACAGGGCCATTCCAGAAGAATTCAACTGAAATGAGCTGAATCCAGGGGCTGCGATAAAACACAGCTTTCAATTTAATATTTACTCTACTACTTTAATATATACTTTAAGGCGTACTGTATATTCCAAAGCATTTACACTTTACTCCCTATGGTTATGCATTGGAGAGTGACAGGAGAAAAAGAGGGGGGGAGGGGGGGGGTGTCGGGGGGGTGGATTCGATCCAAAGGTCATCGCTGACATGATGATTTATTGATTTTGCAAGACAACTTTGTTCCTTGCCGTCCTTAATACCATAAATGGTACAGTCTCCAATCTCATGCCTTGCCTCTAACTGGAACCAGAGTTGTGGCGTGCACGCTGACCCCTCCATCAAATGCACGGGTATGTCGCCCGCGTTGCGCACGCCGTCCGTGATTCCACGCTTTTGTCCTGATGCCACTTTGTGAGCCTTTGATGGATCAGTGTGGCAGAAAAAATAGCCAAGTTGCAACCTGTGAGGTTCAAACCCTTAGCTTTTTTTTTTAAACCATTGGGTTTTTTGTAGAGCCTTAAAAGTCTTCCTGTGACCTTTTTAAAGGCTTGCGTGAGCCTCTGTCCACCTCTTCTGGCACAGTCAATAACAAGGGACATCAATATAACTTATTTTTTTTTTTATATTGCCGTATTAAAACGTCTGTGGCCTTTTCCCCCTCGCTGTCTATGTCCTAAATGCCAAGTGATGCAAAACAAATTTCTTTCAGCAGATTAAATGAAGTCAAATTGAGTCAAGCTCACGTAACCTTGCAGCAATCAGTCGCCGTGTTCAAAATGTGTCCTGCAAAGCGGATCAGCGCAGACGCGGGCGCGGTACCGCAGATAACCGCGCAAGACAGGTGAGCGGCCCCGGCACGCACCTCATCGCCTGCCTACTCGTTCGAGATGCGCCGGAGCGGGTGTTTATTTCTCAAAACCCCAAAAAAACAATTCACCCGAAAAATCAAACAACGCTAATTGTCGCCACGCAGAGTGTTAGACCGGGTGATTGTCGCCTGTTAGCGACAAACACGCCCTGCCAAAAACAGAAATGCGGCACCACATGTTCAACAAGACCGAACCAATCCCCAATACGGATCATGTGACTAAGCGTAACATGAACTTGCAGATTTGGCAGCTGCTTTTTTGGCGAAGAGGCGCGTGTCGCCCCCCGCCCCCCTCAGCCAGTCTCATTACGCCGGTAATGAGACAGGGGGGCTGACACTCTATTTCAATATTTAAATATGCTGGCGTCCCTCAAGGGCCCGTGTTGGGTCCGCCTCGCGAAAAACCCCTCCACGACCCCTCATTAACGTCTGCCTGAGAGTTCCCTGCCTTTTTTTTTTTTTCCCCCTAAAACAGATGAATCTCAGTGCCCCCGCCCCCCGCCCTCCGACCCCCGCCCCCCTTAACTGGATATTACCAGCGAAACCCAGAGACCGAGGGGCTGGAAGGGGGTTTGTTGAACAGAAGCAACCACCCATCACCCCCCGGCGCTCGGGTACAGACAACCCTGACAGCTCAGGGTGAAATAGGGATTCTCCCTCAGTAATAAGCGCTCCCACCACGGAAATGGTACATTTCACAGTATCCAGTCATCCAAAACATGGCGCCCGTCGCCTTGATTTCGAGTCCGTCAATCTGTCAGCGTTGGCGTTGGGCCAGAGTTAAGGAAAGGAGACGATTATTTAAAAAAAAAAAAAAAAAAGCATTTTCTCACTAACCTTGCTGTTCAGCCTTCTGATTGTCTCGCCTCTCGTAAAAATGAGCAATTTCCTGTTTTTCTTTTTGTTTTTTTTTCGGTTGAGGGACGGTTTCAGAGCTGACAGTCAAACGTATTAGGTATTAGGGGAAACACTTGACGGTCACGCCGTCCGACAGCGAACCCGGGTGTAAGAGCCAAAATGCTGTTTTGTATTCATGTTGTAATTTCGTTTGTGTAACACTGGGTGGCGCATGTCTGCAAATTGACCTCAGGTATATAGGGAGGAAATACCATGGTGTTGGCAGGTGTTTGACCCGGAAGGGCAAAGGGTTTTTGAACGGTTGCGCGCGGCCCCTTGTTGCTATGATGATGGAACTGCTGTGGACAATGTGCTGTATGGGAATAAATGGACGGCTTTGGATTCCCACATCAAGATTGTCTCCATGCGTTTGTTTTGTTTAGCACAGGGCAATCAAGTGAGCATAGCATTTTTAACATCGAGCGCGTCAGCCAGGTCTTCCCCGGTCTCAGGCACCTCAGTAGTCCAGTGTTAGCCCGAACTCCTTTAACACCGGGGTTTGAACGCGGAGGGAAATCTGAGCGTCCGGTTCAAACGGGCGCTCGTACGCATAGTACTGGTCCTTCCACGAAGGAGGGCCCGCCGAGGCGGGATCGTCGCCGCAGCCAACGGCGACCGCCGTCCAAACTCTCGGCTTTAATAAGCGTCCGACGCTAAACGGACGCAGCTCCTACATTTTCAAGCCACGGGGTCACGGAACGAGAAAACATTGTCCGAATGATAATGGCAGTCAGTGCTTTTATAAATGTGTTTGCTTTTGGATCGATGCATGGTTTGCAAAAAAAATATAACACGAGAGAGAGAGAGAGAGAGAGAGAGAGAGAGAGAGAGAGAATCCCAAAGCAGGGAGAAGTTTACAGCTCTTTAGCCCGGGGCTAAAAGTTGTACCAAAAAGCAGGAACATCATCCCCGGAGACCGAGCTTATCTGTTGCTCCAGCTGTGCTTGCGTTCGTAGGAGGTTCATGTGAGCGCTGCATCCTTGCGGTAGCGTCCCGGGCTCCGCACCTTCAGCGATGAAGCGCTGAAGAGGTGGACGTCGGGACGACCAAGCGCCCCCACCCCCGTCCACGCTGTCTGTCCACCGGTCCCCTCCATTGCCGACGGTGTCGCCGATTTTGCCGCCACGCCCTTGTCCCACATCCCCACGCAGAAAGCCAACCTGCGCTTGTAGTTTCCTCAACCCAGACAACCGACCAACAAACAAACAGGCAATCAGCGGCGTCAGTTTGGGCTCCCTGACCACACCTTCCTCAGGGTGGAATTTGGGTTAATTGACTTGCGGGGACGTCCGAAATGCCAAGAGCCCCGGTGGCAGCGGAATGAGAATCACCTCTTGTTCGATTGCTTTCTAACGTTTCACAATACGCAGCACACGCTTTCCCATTCCTCAGCCACAGGAATAAGCTCTTCTTGTCCCAGGAGATAATAAAGGAATTGAATAACCCCACCCCACCCCGCACCGCCTCCTCAAACCCCATCACTCCACCCCCCACACACACACACACACACACACGCACACACACACTCACACACACGCACACACACACTCACACACACACACACACACACACACACACACACACACACACACATACACACACCAACCCCCCACCCCTCTTCTTTCTTATCGGTCATCTATTTTTCCAGAGTAAGCTATTATTTGCGGCGG
The DNA here is from genome assembly GCF_960531495.2 of Zeus faber. Lineage (NCBI taxonomy): Eukaryota > Metazoa > Chordata > Actinopteri > Zeiformes > Zeidae > Zeus > Zeus faber. The sequence goes on along the minus strand of NC_137194.1, from coordinate 9,849,405 downwards.
TTGCCAGGCAACAGGAAATATTAATAGCGGCTATTATTAGCCGGGCTGTGCAAGAGTAGTACTAAAATGTGGAAGTGGGAAACATGAATGTGTTACATAAATCTTTGGACCTTTCTTGCTGTGTGCAAGTCTCTGTTTGTGCGGTGATTTATTGTGCCGGCGGTTCATTTATGAGAAAAGAGGGTGTGAAATAAGAAAATGGGAACATTACCCTGAAGGGCTATTTGAAAATAAATAATTGCAAAGGTGAAACAAAAGCTGGTTAAGAAGCAGGCACACGCACGCACGCACGCACGCACGCACGCACGCACGCACACAGATGTGTTACTGGTGGAAGTGGCCTACTTTCTTGCGCAGACTCCCATACGGATGTGGCACATGCACGTGAATCCATGCATATTCTTTTTCCCCCCGCCGCACTTAGACCGGGACACCTTTACAGCCGGGACTGAGTGATGTTACCTCATAAAGTCAACTCATCCAAATTGCAGAGATTACGGTTTCCCACTCCGCTATGAACCGAAGGAGGTGCATCGTTTGGCCATTTGCTAATAACTTCACAAAGCAGATCCGGCGTGCACGCGGTGGGGCTGCCGGATCTTGCACATTCAGCTCAGTAGCCATTGGCTAGTGACCTAATCCTGAAGGCTGCTTTAACCGAGGCCTTAGCGACCACACACAGAAAATGGAGCCTGCAACTTATGCAGTTTGATTCTGAAAATCACATAAGACCTGATTAACGGAGGATAAATGCCATGGATACTCACATTAAAGCATAAATATTCATGATGGAAGCGGGAGAGAGAGGGGGAAAAAAAAAAAAAGTAATATTTATGTCAGATGAAAGTATATAATGTTGAATAATTCACCGCACAGGCCATTTATAATTTATCTGGTTCGATTCTATGATTAAAGCATTCTGAATGTGTTCGCCAGGGGTGTTTGCATGTTCGGTTTGAAGCATGCTTAACGCGTGAAAATACAGTACTCTCTTCACCGGCTGGTTGGAAGTTAGGGTTCCTCCGCATCCTTTTGAAACGAAAAAAGTAGCTGACAAGGGAGATCCCTTCATCCCCTCCGCCCTTTCAAAATGTTCTCAAGAAAATGTAACCCCCCCCCCCCCCAACACACACACACAGACACACACACACACACACACACACACACACACACACACACACACACACAATCCTCATCGCCAATCTTTTTTTTTTTTGCCAATCACAACAAACGAAAATGCACGGCATGGAGCTCGCGCTTCCCTTTCCTGGTTCACTTTGGAGCAGAATAGATATGAACTCCCTGCTGGTGTTGGGAGCTGGGGAGGCTGGAGCTCTCTGATTGTGTAAATGTTGCATGCACCGGGTCACTTCTATTTCAGAACGACCTTTCACCTTTCCTGGCCGCCGCGCAGCAGCGAGGGCCGTTAACAAGGTTATTCCAATAAGAGCCTCACCCCACCACTTGCAAGGAATATTAACACCTGTGTCATGACGGAGATTAAAAGGAAAGTTTAAAATCCTTTTGTTTAACCTTGATGACGGCTACGTGAGCCAGGGCGCCCCGGTGTGGAATTTAAACTTTGCAGCCGCCGCAAGGAGCGGGACTGGGGCCTTATTTTCGGGATATGTTGAGCAGTTGGCACCTCGGGCGACACTTTGCAGGGTGTGCGTCAACTGGTGCCACACCTAAGCTTCCTACGCAGGACAAGAATGGCGGAGGAGGAGGAGGAGACAATGCCAACCCGCCGAAGTGTGTCCAAACTCATGAAATGTGGTTATTCTGGGAACTTTTGAGTTTTGTTGTTCGCCGGTGGCACATTCTCAGTGGAAGCGCTTTGTAAATTCTGTGTCACCTTTGGCGTCCTGGCATTAAGTGCATTCCTGAACGAGCAACGGGAGATTTTGAGCACAGAAAAATATATTTTGCAAGACCATCAATTATTTGAGCCAACAAAAATCTATTCCGTGCACAATAAATGTATTTGCATGTTTGCTATTATCCATATTAACGTGCAATAATAACCCCTCTCACTCATGCGCCCTCTCACAAACTCTTGCTCGGTGCGCTCACATTGACTCTCTCTCTCTCTCTCTCTCTCTCGCTCAACCCGCACACTCGCGGCACAGCGCTACAAATGTGCCACAAAAACCAGCCAGTCAGAGGATCGGAGAAGGTCAATTCTCGGGAAGATTAAAGGGAAGATTGGCTGTTTTGTCTCCAATCACAACACTTCAGCGTGAAGCCAAGCATCTCCCTCCTCGTCGCCGGGTCTCCGTGCCCCCGGCGTTTGTGGGCGTGTCGGCTCAAGATCGACTGGCTGTTGTGGGTGCGGCAAACGTTTCAAACCTCTCTCCCTTTCCATATTTAATTGACATTACGGTATATAGAAAGATTGTGCCGTGTGTATTTTTTCAAAATAAAGTAGTGGGGCTGATTACTAAGCAAAATGAATAACCTCTTAAAAAAATACTTCTTCTTACCGTCCCTTAAAATAAAGAATTGTCCTTATTGGAGAAACAGAATAACTTGATCCTTATTTTATCTATAGTTTAAGGGATGTTTTTAATTAAAAAAAAAAAAAAAAAAAAAAAAAAAAAGAGCCTAATTATGAACAGTTAGGCAGTGGTCCCGGCTGAACACAGGCTGCAACGTATTTCAAACGGAGTGAGAGTGTGATTGGAGATGAATCAGCCAATCAGAATTTGCTTTCTCCGATTGGTTGGTTTTGTGGCACATTTGTAAGGCAAGGTTGAGCGTGCACAGAGTGGAGAGGTTGAGAGAGAGAGAGAGAGAGAGAGAGAGAGAGAGAGAGAGAGAGAGAGAGAGAGAGAGCGAGAGAGAGAGAGAGGGACAATCTGAGCGCACCGAGCAGGAGTTTCGAGGGGGCATATGAGAATTGCACATTAATATGGATAATGGCAAACATGCAGATACATTTTTGTGCACAGAAAAGATTTTTGTTTGCTCAAATAATTTATGTGCTTCCAAAATGTGCTCAATATCTCCCATTGCTCGCTCAGGAATGAGGCACAAATATGAAACCATAGCATTGCCCTGAGGTTGGAAGTCTCATTCCAAAGAAAAAGAACGATCTTCATGTGGACGTAGCTACTTTATGGAACCTCAGTGTTTCCCCCGAGGATAGAGTTGTAGCAGCAGCGGTGAAATGAGGGAATCCTATCCAAATAATATGTACGAGTGGGATGGAAGCAATTTCTTAACTGGGGCCCAAAAAAATAAAAAAATAAAAAAAAAGAACAAGGAAGGAGATGGGAAGGAGGGAGCGGCCGGGTGAGGGAATCCCTCAGTTCACTTTGAGAGTGACAGCTTTTCGTGCGTCACGGTGGCCCTCGCGCATGGTGAGGCCCGGCTCCAGGAAGAAGAATCGGACGTGCACGTGGAATACATGCTATCTTCGGGAATACTTTCACCGAAACTAAATGCATCAAGTTGGATCCTCCAATGGTGCCGACAGTTTGGCGGCGGCAGTCGAGGACATAGATTGAAAAGAGAGCCGTGAAGGTGCAGTAGGAGGAGTCTTAGCGCAGGTATCTGAGTCATACGAATAGGAAGACGTCATAGTGAAGCACATTTTCCAAGAAAGAGTGGAAGAGATGGAGTTGGAGAAGAAGATGGAAGGCATAAAGAAAGACGAACGTGGGACGACAACTGTGTGACCATTACGATTGACCAATTGGCCTGGAGTATTGCTTAGCTCCGCCCACATGGCTTGGTTGGTACGGTTGGTACCAGGCCAAAAATCAACCTAAAACCAACCAAGCCTTGGAAAAGGGTACATGAGTCCCAGTGGTGGAAAAGCGCCATTGGAGTTTCCAACAAGCAGGGCCCAGATGGCGTAGAGGGAGGCGCATGGGCCCACATGGCGTCGACATTATCTGGATTTGCACTACCTCCGGGCCTGATTTCCATCGTTTGAGCCCCGAAAACGGAAGTGAGAAACGGCGTACTCACCGAATGCATAGGCCCAGAGAGGAGGTGGCTGTCCTGCCCCAGCATGTTGGACATCATGAGGGCGGGCAGCTCGGGGTAGGAGTAGGGGTTGAGCAGGCCGTTGTGAGGCAGGGAGTGGAAGGGGTAGCCCGCCTCATGCTCCATGAGGTGCAGCAGGGAAGGGTCAGCATGGTTCGGGGGCGTGATGGGCGGGATCTCGTAGTCCTCGTCCCCCGCGCCGCCATTGCTGCCTCTGCCGTGACTGGAGTAGTTCTAAAGGGAGGAGAAATAAGATCAAAAAAACGATCGGAAACCTCAAAGATGCTTTAGATTGTCAAAGGAAATGTTACAGACTTGTTGTTTCTGTGCACTGGTAAGTTAAAGCAGTGAAGTGACAGAACGGCAAATAAATTAGATTAACTAGTGAATAGATGCGTTATTGTCCTCTGGAAGGACATTTGTCAGTACATACAAAGAGCACACATACAAATACATATACAATATATATAAATAATATAATGTAATATAATATAATATAATATAATATCATATAATATAATATCATATAACATATATATTTCTTATATAGATAATATAATATTATATATATATATATATATATATATATATATATATATTTTATGTCTTTTGGTCTTTCTTATCTTTCTGGAAATAAAAAAACAATAATATATTTTTTCATTTCATTCAAAGTTAAGGTATAAAGGGAAAAAAACCCTCAAAAAATATAATAGAATCAGTTCTAAGGATCCAATGATTACCCCAACAATCTCAAGTACCACCTTCAGTGTTGCTCTGCAGTGCAGTTCACAGTAATATCCTTAAACAAATCCACAACTGAATGCCTTCTTCCCACTGACAATTTATTTTAGACCCGGCTGGATCGAAACCACTCAATGAGCTTGTGACCAGTTGAAACACTTAAGATTGTGTAACACTAATAAGGTGACACATGAGCAAGATGCGCGCTTGTCTGTCAGGGCCTATCTTGACATAATATTGTGGCGAGAAATATGGCTTTGTGTTCTCAAAAAAGCCCACTGAGGGTATTCACCAGGGAATGAAAAGCAATTTTGTCAGAGGCAATCTGATGCCGACTCCCATTTATAATGACTGAGGAAAATTAATCATCGCAAATAATATTCCGGTGTCAGCTGTTCAAGGAGGTTTTTAATAGAATTTTTATTATTCATGTCTCATGGTACACATCAAGCAGTCCGTTCTGCAACATTTCAGAAATCAATTCAATATCATCCTCGTGTAGGCTGTCACCCCGCCTGCCAGCGCATCCATTCATCTTAAAAACAAATACTTTTAGCAAACAAATGACAAAGGATGCAGAGGAAGTGCCAGAGTGTCGCTACCAGCGGCATCCGGGGCCCCGGCGACGGGATAAAAGTCCCATAATGGGTGCTGTCGTAAAGAGCCAAAACAATAATAACAGGGAGTAGGTTCGCTATCAGTGCGGATGATGTGCTATTCGCCATTCCCATAACACTCACTCTACCTGCTTGGCGCTCGCTTGGAATTATTATCACTGCGGATCCCTTTTCCCACCGTAAAGCTCCGGTAAACAGCTGAAGCTTTCTCAGGATCTTATCAAGGGCAGCGGAGAGGGTTTTGTCTAATGAATACCAAAATACGGCGGAGTGCTCTGTTGTACTCCAAAGCTGTTGGCTCATTTCTGTGTGTAATGGGGTCGATAGGGCTGGAGAGACGCTCCTCTACGCTAATTATAACTTTATCCAACCGCCACCTACTGACTCTGTGAAATTCCAACTTAAATCTAAGTTAAATCATACTTGCCTTGCAAAACCGGCATTTCGGCATGGTGAGCAGAGCGATACGGTAATGGCTGGATCACGGTTAGGAAGCGTAATCTGAGTGGTATTTTCAGCAAACAACTCCAAAAATGTTTTGGGGACCTCAGAGGCCGACTACATTGAAGTCCCTGTGAATTCAGTGACTTGTTTCTCAACACATTACACATGACGGAAAGCCATCGCTTAAAGCGTGTGGAAGAAACTGAACCATGTCGTCCTGAATTGTGCCGTTAGACCGTTTTTCGTTCACCATTTTCGTGGCCCATTTTTTTTTGGGCGGGGCTAAATCATGACTCGGTGGCGTAGAGCGGTCGTACTCGGCATGGCACCGCCGCCTAACACTGTATGAACACCAGGTCGGATGGTGAAATGAGCTAAGCTAACAGCCCGGAGTTGGGGATAAAAACTCTGTTTTGGGAATAAACACCTAAGGTAAAAGAGTCTTCAGGGAGACTGAGAACTCATGCCACAGACACCAAAAACAAAAAAGAGCCGTCCCATGGGGACGCCCGGGGTGTGGTTACGTTAGCATTGGCTGCATGCTAGCAGGCCGTGGAGCCCCGACCTGGCCTGCGGAGGAGCCAGCAGGGGGGCACCGGAGAGCGGGGAGTCCCGCAGCCAGACAGCGGCGCTTTGAGGTTGAACAACTACACACACAGGACTGAGTTCAGCACAACATTTAAACATGGAAGTTACTCCAACGTCTGGTTTCAGCGTCTTCAGAGGACACGCCCCCAGTGTCTCAGAACAGAGGGAACTGCCTTTCTTACCTCCACGATTTTGAAACCTAATGTTTTATACTTGCCGATTCTTTTTAATCATTCAAATTTGGCTGGGTGGTAAATAATACATTTTTCTGTGGTGTGACAAACTCAGAACACATTTTATTTTCACTTTACAGCCACAATAGGTCCCCTTTAAAAGCAATATAGAGCATTTGACCTTGTGTTACTATACTGAAACCACCATCATCACACAATGTTATCTGCGGCTTATAGCACTTTAAAAATAAAAAAAGGGACATGTCACGATGCTGAAATTAAAAGTCATTGTTCGATATGGATTCTGCCATTCCAAAAGTAACTGTGAGAAACGCTCCTTGAAATGCTCAAAAATTCAAGCCCCGATCCAAATACAATACTTCCATCCATTTTGGACACATTGATGAAACATAACAGATTTAAAGGTACTTTAAGTCTATTTTTTTCTCCCCCAACTGCTGTTGTGTTTGTGTTACATACTAGAACCTTGTTATTCCTTCTCCGAAGCTTCTTGTGATGCCCTTGGCGATAAGACACAGGACAAGGACATAACAAGTTTAATATTTTCAAACCGAGATAAATAATTCATGTATAAACTGTCTTTCGGGACGTGGTGCAGAGTGGATGAAAGAGAAAAGATCGGTCAGAATATTCCAAAGTGTTGATTCAGCCTTCCCCTTCTGACCTTCACCCTTCCTCCACACCAGAAATTTAAGCAAATCTTTCATTCTGCCGGACAAGGACACACAGCATTTTCGGACCTTTGAACATACCACATATCAATTCTTTCCACATGCCCTCTCAATGACACACACGTGACATGAGCTTATGAAGTTGGAACCTGAACAACGCCGTCCGTGTGCAGTATGGGGGCGTACGAGAGAGGAAAAGCAATAAAGCAACTGGAGCGATTCTCTATCAATTCAATTTACAGAATATACTGTAAGTATAATTCTGTAGACGCGGGGGCGGGATCTTGATGTAAAGGCTGCACGTACTGTCGCGTGGGGCTACCCAAGATTTGCCCTTGATTCCTTAAAGGATTTGAAATAAAACATCATATAGAGTATATCAAAGAGATACCCCCTTTGAAAGCCACTGTGTTGGTTCTGTAGGGTTGCCAGTTGTGTTCTGACGCGAGGCATTGCAGTTCGTACCTGGCAACCCCCAACTCACTTTGAAGCAGTGTTTCACAGCTGAAAAATCTATGCACTCAGCGGATGAATAGTAGGTCGAGAAGACCAATATTTGTTGGTCAAGGAGTACAGATTGACTTCGCTGAGCTCTTACCATTCCGAGATCTAGCTGACATTTAAACACTGGAAGTTTGAACGAAAAAGGCCATTGTTATTGCACAAACAAAATAATTGGGGTAAAAAAAAAAAAAGAAACCAATAACTTTCAATGGGTATACCGTGTCCTATGGAAAGTCAACCGGCCATATGCCTCTTTAGGGAAAAACAGCGACAGAGAGTTGTTGCGGTGACAGACAACAGCTGGCCATGCATACATAAGGGTCTTCCTGTCCACCCACCGAAGCCTCGACATACAGACGGCTAAAGTACATTTTCAAAATATATTATGAGGATGTCAGAATTCACCTTGGAAGATCAACCTTCCATAGCGGGCGAAAATCAAACTCATCAGTGTCGGAGACAGGGTGCTGAACTTCCGCCGCCGCGTCCTATATAAAAGTGGCCGTTGCAAGGACGTTCCTCAGGGTCCGCAGAGGACACGTGACCCGGCTTTGAAATGACAAGCAACCCCATTTGTTTGATGTATCAACAGCAGCGGAAGAGCGCTGCAATACCTGGAGAGGGGGAAAAAAAACGAATTGTGGAAACCTCAAAAGCTTTGACCGACAGCTACTGGGGGGAGTTGAGGAAGGAGGGCGTTTTCAAAAAGGAGGTGTCCGTCACTAACGTACAGGTGGGTCAGGGCGGGCTTGGGCCAATAGCCCACCGCCGAGGAGGGAGCCCACGCCCCCCAATGCAATTCCCTCAAATGTCACATCAACATGGATTTAATTTAGGAGGGTGAAAACAGGGGTCTGGCTCCCGATTGCAGATGCGGGTGGACCTCCGCCAGAATGAGCGTGAACTCCTAAATGGCAGAAGGAAGTATATTCAAAAAGGTGCGGAGAAAAATCCAAAATAAAGAATCACAGGGGCCCAGCCATGGCCGCAAATTTATGTCGGTTCTCTCTCTCTCTCTCTCTCTCTCTCTCTCTCTCTGTCTCTCGAAAAAATAAATAATAATAAATTGCAAACCTTGAGGTTATAGGGCAAGGATGAAGGGCGAAAAAATATGTCTGATCTTTGTAGCGGAACAGAGAGGAATAAGAAAATTTGTCAACGCTCGGGCCGAGGGCCGGGCGTTTTTCTTTCTTTCTTTTTTTGGGAGAGGAGGCAATATTGTGGTCCGAGCCACATTTCATATTCTTATTCATTAGATGGAATCGCAAAAATAAATAAAATATGTTGTCTCGTAGTCACCCCCCACCCCCACACACATACACACACATACACACACACACGCACACATACCCCCAGGGAACATGGAAGCCCCAGTAATCACATACTGCACAATAGCCGGAGCATAATCCCCTTTATTTTTATTTTCATGATGTCACTCTGTTTAAGCCCCTCGCTTCATGAGTGGAGAGGGGAGGAGAGAGGAGGAGGACGAGGGGGTTAAGAGGAGGAGAGAAAAAAAGCAAGGGAGGAGGAGGAGGAGGAGAAGGAGGAGGAGGGGGAGGGGGGAGGAGGAGAAGGACGGGAGGGAAACAAATGATGTGGATCCGTCATTGTTCTTTCTCTCTGCCCTCATTCCAGTCAGGGTAATAAGAGAACATTGTGATTTACTGTCAGCGAAGCGCAGGAGTGCATCAGAGAGAATCCACTGCAGCAGGGGCCATTAAAATAGATTTAACTTCCCACAGTATTAGGCCAGATGTCTACACTTCTATTATATTTCAATCAGCCATGACCTTGGTCTCCATATGATGAGAAAGATCACTGGAGGAGAGGAGGGGGGAGAGAGAGAGAGAGAGAGAGAGAGAGAGAGAGAGAGAGAGAAGAGAGAGAGAGAGAGAGAGAGAGAGAGAGAGAGAGAGGGAGGGAGGGAGAGGGAGAGAGGGAGAGAGGGAGGGAGAGAGAGAGAGAGAGAAAGGGGGGGGGGGGCGCTGTGTAGGAAAACCAATAGAAATATCAAACTACTTAGTCCCACTAAATCTCTCTGCTCCACCGTGCTGCATATATAGCGAGAGAGGCCGAGCCCGAAAATAGATCCAAGGTTTCAAGTTCTTTTAAAAGGGAGGATGAATCATTGAGTGCACTCTCTCTCTCTCTCTCATTCTCTCTCTCTCGATAACTTTCTGCCTTTTTTGTTAATTTTTTTTATATATTTTTGCACGGAACGTTATTTGTTTTATTATCGCTTATTTATTTATTTCAAACGTGAGAAATGCGGAACAGCGACGACGACCCCAAAAGAAACAAAAAAAAACAAAAAAAAACAAAAAACACCGCATATCTCATCTCGTTGATGTTTCTTTAAGCTTCACGTGTCAAAATAAATGAAACGACGACCCGTGGAAAAAAAAAAAAAAAAAAAAAAACACCAAACCAAGGGGGGAGACATATTTCCGCACGTTTTTTACGGCTCCCATATATTGAATTTCTCTCCGTCGCTCTCGTGTTTGATGAAGGATTATGTATTTCTCTTAATGCCTCTTAATGTCTTTACTTTTTCTCCTTCCTACTGTGGATCTTTGGCAGTTGAGTAAAATTTCCACTACAGTGCAGACAGCGCTTCTGCGGGGCGGGAGCGGCGAGGAGGGTCAGCGGAGATGAGCAGATCTGCTTGTTCCATTTCGGAGGCTGATGGTAATTGGACTTATTGGCTGACATGGGCTGACCTACATAAAGATCCAGCAACAATCCCAATCTACAGCATCCCTCCCAACATGGGCGGGGGGAGGCTGGTCTCCCCTTGCACTCAATTTCATTTCATTATACAGTATTTTATTTACTCGTATAAATGCTGTTGCTCGAATGATTGTTCGCAAAAAAAAAAGGGGAGGGAATTTTTGTGTTTGTGAGGTTGGAGGTTACAACCTCGCAAGCATTTCTGAATGCTGACAATGACTTAAAGAAGGAGAAGTTATGCATCCGTCTTAAAAATAAAT
>NC_137194.1:9806160-9833660 GCF_960531495.2 Zeus faber | reverse complement strand
CAAACGCCTGGCGTTCCCTGCCACTCGCTGTGATTAATGACGTCTCTCTGCCACGAGTCGTAAAGCAGGTGCAGATGTTTCTTGGATGTGGCGACTGGAAGCCCTCGCCGGGACTGCTCAAGGGCCCCCGTTCTCACCGTTTTCGAGTTTTTTTTCGAGTTTTGTCTTTGCGCTAAACGTCTTCGGGAAAAAAAACCCGCCGGCGGGTTCTCCCTCCGAGCCCACGCCCCGTCGAGCACCAACTTCTATCTGCCGCTGCCTTTCGGTGAATAATAATGAGCCCCTGCTTTGAATTGCTTTAAATCTGACCTTCTCTTTCTGTGATTTCATGACGTCTCTGTTGAAATGTTTTTTCGTAAATCTTTTTATTTCTGTGTCCGTTTTCATTTTTCCTTCTACACAAGACTGTATGGACGTCGAGAATGGTTTTAACCCCAGAGTGAAGGCACAGAGAACAACGCAACGGGCGTCGGGCGTCGCCATAGTGTTCCCTGACGCGGGCCGAGGTCCCCTCGTCAGCGTTTTGAAGGCGCTCCGCTTCACACGAAAACGCGGAAGGCGGAGTTTTGACGAAGCGCCACCCTGGAAGGATATTTCCAAAGGCTTAGCGGGGAGCGGTCTTGGCGGCGTCCGCCGGCGCCGGGGGGAAGCCAGCACTGGCAGCCGGCAGGGGACGCGGCTGTCGGAGATTGAGGTAATTAGCAGGGTCTTTAAATGCTGCTGTGTGCTTGATCTCTCCCCTGACAGCGGGGCTGGGCTCCCGCTGCAGAGTCGGCTGACGTCCGTCTTCCTCGCTGTTACAATAAACGCCCGGCACAGTCTGGCTGTCTGTTTCACCGGCCTCCTTGTCCGTCCCTCACCCTCTACGACGAGAGAGTTGTCACACATCCCTATACGACGGGGCCTCAGAAGTCCAGCGGTCAACTTTCCGAGCGGCCCGATTTTTGGGCGGGTTTCCCAACCTCCCGCGCCGCAGACCCTTGTTTTGTTTTTGACACAGCTCCGTGACCGACACATGACCGGGTGTGACTCTGCGAGAGTACAAAGCTGGACATTTTTCCCAATTAGCGGACGTGCTCTCTCATGTGCGCTATAAGTACACAAGCTTAAGCTTCCCTTCCACCTTCTCCCTATAGCCACTCATTCCCCACATCAAAGCATATATTTTGTGTGTGCTCAAAAAATAAATTGGCCATGTGTGTGTAGATGTGTGTGTGTGTGTATTTGTGTGTGTGTGTGTGTGTGTGTGTGTGTGTGTGTGTGTGTGTGTGGCGGCATCCATGTCTATTTGTGCTTTTAAAATACAACATGTTAGCGTAATTAATATGTGTGTATGCATGTGCACTCTACATGTGTGTGTGTGTGTGTGTGTGTGTGTGTGTGGGCAGGATGTGAATAAATTTGTGCAATTAAATACGGTTTGTTTACATCCACTAAATAAATGTGTATATGCATGTGTGCATATACACATGTATGTGTGTCTCTGTTGGCGTGACAACACATGTACACGTTTTCATTAAAAAAAATATCGCTCATGTGTGTAAGCATGTGTGCTCTATATGTGCACGAGTGTATGTGTGGGTTTATTTCAATTTTTAATTATAGTAAATTTGTGTACACAAAAGAAAATGGACGTATGTATATGCTTGTGTGTATGTGTCTGTGTGTGTATGGGTGCATTTGTACTTTTGATTTACAGTGTTTGTATACACAAAAGAAAATGGCCATGTGCATATGCATGTGAGCTCTGCACTGTATGTGTATGAGTGTACGTGTGTGTGTGATAATGCATGTGTTGGTGCATTTACTGATAATGCAGTATGATTGTCTCGCCAAAATGAATTGTCCATGTCTGTCTATTTGTGCCTTCAAATACATTTGGTGTGTGTGTGTGTGTGTGTACACCACATAAATGCACGTGTGCTCTGTGTGCGTGCGTGGGTGTGTGTGTTTGCATACGTCTGATTGTTTGTCTGTGTGTGATTTGCGAGGGTGATTGATTGCATACTCTGTCCCTTCTATGTCTGTGTGTGTGTATGTGTGTGTGTATGTGTGTGTGTGTGTGCCTGTGTGTTTCTGCGTGCACATGCAGGTCTGCGTGCACGTCCCCTGCATGTCCACAGCCGCTTAGTGCGCTGACCCTCGTGCCTCCGGCAGCACCAGACGAGCCGCTAATTGACATTACATTTTGGCCGAACAAGAAGGACTCCGCCTCTGGATCAACAGATCCTGGAACTGCGTGCGCAGCCATATGTGCGGCCATGTGTCGCTGCTTCCTGCTGGGAGCCGAGGCACTGACGGCCCCAAAACGCAGCTTCAGTGGGAGCTAAACGGCTGGAAGACTACGGCTGCTGAGAGCTACGGCGGCTTCTCCTGCTGGGCTCGCGGTAGCATCACAGACTTGACTTCACTAGAGAGTTATTTAAGAGGAACAAATGAAAAATAATATATCCGTAGACGGAATTCACAAAGTGCAAACATCAAAAGCGGAATGGTGAGATGCAACAAATAAAATCAATTAAAAAAACAAAGCTGAAATATAATTCACATTTCCCAGCTTTTCCCCCAAGGAATTAATAAAATGTTATGTTATGTTCTGGTAATTATTTTCATGTAGTTAGAGTGTGTGTTATGCCGTCAATCCATCAAATAGTGTATGTTTTGTTATTCAAAAAATAAACCATATCAGTAGGCAGTTATTTGATGAATATAAATCATGTTTCTTGAGGAGCTGATTAATCAGAAATCACCAAGATGATGCATGGCAAATGTAACACAAACAAACAAAAAAAGGAAACATTATCGAACTTGAATAGAAAATGAGCGCGTGCGGCCTTACCTGGCTGGGTGACCGAAACTCCTGGTTATTGTCATTCATGTACATGTTGTCACCATCAAACTGTGGACAGAGACGGATAAAAGACAGAGAAAATGCGATTTAATGGGATGCATGTGGAACGACCACGACGTTGAAGGCTGATTTTAACCACTTCGAATGACAAAAACAGGATTCTAATTGAAATGTGTCCCGTTTGTTCATTTTATTAAAGTAGAAGCTTACAACATAGTAATAACACATGTAATAATAACATGACTGTTCATTTGCCTCAACCCAACTGATTGAAACACATGTAATTTGCATTTGACTTATATATACCGAAATTAATTTGCGTGGAAACGTACGGCTGTGGGATCTACCAAATTGTACGAAATGACCGGGGTCCGTGATCATGTGACGACTCTACTGGGGTCGACTTCTGACAACGTTTTAGAAGCTCCTTGTTGGCTGGGGAACGTGCGAGGGCATGGTTTTGGAATGGTCCAGCCTCAACTCACCGCCGTTTAACCTCGAGACATTCGACAGAAACCTCTGGCCAGGAACTAATTCCATTAGATAATGTTCATCTTCTGCTTCTGCTTTTTTTTTGTTTTGTTTTTTTTCCTTCGACCCAACGATGAATAAAACCGTTGGAAGCAGATCGAGCCGCCCCGCACGTTCAGTGTTTTAAAAAAAAGATATAATAATAATATTGAATGAAGCCACAGTGGGAAGGAAGAGAGAAGGCATTATATGGGTGGCCTGAAGTGTGATTCTAATGACTTTGTCACTTTGGCTAAACCTCATGGTGGCATGGCACTGTGGGTAATTACTGTTCTTCAGCGAGCCGGTAATTAGGTTGGATGAACACAGCGGCCAGAGATCTGGGCTTCCCCCCGTGGGCTGAGCGACTCTGTGTGCATGGAGCAGCGAGGGGGGCTTTCAATGATTTTTTGCGAGAGTCCTGCAGTGCTCGCGTCCACCTGCACGCGCGCGTGTTTGCGCGCGCGCGCGATGAAAGCGAGGGGAACGCCACGTCTCGCACTCCGGGCTAACGACACGGCGAGCGAGCTAATCGGCCAGGGAGTCAACACTCGCTGCAGGTGCCAACACACCGCCCCGCCGCGAGGTTAACACCTCGCAGAGCAGCCAACGACCCCTGACCCCTCGCAGCGGCGGCTGCCGCCTGGGAAACAGACCTTTCGCCGGCCGGTAAGTGAGCGCTACGCCAGCTCAGCTACTTCGCCCTAAGTGCAGCGCTGCTGGGGGGGGGGGGGGGGGGGGAGTGGAGGAATCCCCAGCTGCGGCTCGGAGGGGCTGACGATGGAACCGGACGCGTCGGTGCACTGTCTTCACAAAACAGCAAAACGTGCTGGATATTGTGTGGTTTTTTTCCAATTTCTTTTATTAATTTTTTTCGGGGGGGGTGGTGGTCCTCAAACAACCGCCGCCGTGGGATAGACAGTGTCCTCTTTGCGGCTCCCAACTGCTGATTGGAATTGACTTACAGGTTGTCAAGGCAAATGGAAAGTGTCGTCTGAGAAGTCGTTTGTGGAAGGAGCTTCCTTGTGAAACAACCTTGACTCTCAAAGACATCCAGCTTTGTCAGACGAGATTTCAATGAATCCTACTCCTGGTGAATAATAACATCCATGGACACACACCCACACACACACACACCCACCGATGTATACTGTACACACCCACACCCACATATACTGTACACACCCACACGTACTGTACACTCTCACACACACACACACATACCCCAACACACAAACACACACACACACAGACACACACACACACACGTACTGTAAACATACACCCACACGCACATATACTGTACACACCCACACCCACACACACACGCACATATACTGTACACACTCACACACACACACACACACACACACACACACACACACACACACACACACACACACACACACACACACACACACACACACACACACACATGTACTGTACACATACACGCACATATACTGTACACAGACACACACACACATACTGTACACACCCACACACACACACACACACACACACACACACACACACACACACACACACACCCACACACACACATAATACTGTACACAACCACACACATACCCAGACACAGATACATACACGCGCGCGCGCGCACGCATGCACGCGCACACACACACACACACACACACACACACACACACACACACACACACACACCACACACACACAAAGAGCAGAGCAAACACAAATCCCTCTTCGTACATTGAACATTCTTATATAAAAGCCTCTTGTTGTTTATCGACCGAGGTCCTTCTTTGTCAAAATACAGGACGTCTGCGTTCCGCCGACCCAGGAGCAGGCACCACTGAGCAACATGATCAAACTAGACCGCATTCCAGGTGAAATTCCATACCGGGACCTTTGCTCTTTTCTTTTCTTTTTTTTTGGGGGGGGGGGGGTTGTATCTTGTTTTTGTATCTCGCTTCACGTACGGGAGCGTAGCCGAACACGTTCAACCCAGAACCCGGAAGATCGGCGGGGAGGCCACCGCACGTCGACGGAGGGGAAGGAGCGCGGCGCGAGGCCGGGCGCGCGAAGCCATTCACGGGAGCAAACCCCGGCCGGGGATCCAGTCGCCGGGTGCCGACGCTCAGAGGGAGCGAGAGAGGGAGGATAAGAAAGAGAGCGAGTGAATATGAGAGAGGAGAGAGAAAGAGAGAGAGAGAGAGAGAGAGAGAGAGAGAGAGAGAGAGAGAGAGAGAGAGAGAGAGAGAGCGAGAGAGAGCAGTCTGTTGCACCACGTCCGTTCCTTCTCCTATCGTTTTGATTTGGATCTCCTTCCCCCGCCGCTCTGTTCCTCCCTGCTTTAACGCCCGAATCGCCCCCCTCCCCGCCCCTCCCCTCCCCGCCCCTCCCCGCCCCTCCCCGCCCGCCTATCTCATCTTATTTCATTCCGGGGGACATTTCCCCGATTTTAAAAAGGTCGCCGAGGTCGACCTGCCGTCCGAAGACATGGGAGAGGGGCCGGGGTGACGGGGGCCTGGGTGACACGTCTCCAGGTTCCCCCCGCGTGGGAATCTCTCGTCGCAGGTTTCGCCGAGCTCCACTTTGACTTCCTTCAGGGGGTGATTCCAAGCCCGTTCATACCGCTACGATTTTTTTTTCAGAAAAAAAAAAAAAAAACAAGGACAACAAAAAAAACTAATAACGAAGGCTTCCTTCTTTATTTAAATTAATTTCTTTTTAAACCTGAAATTCTCCAGGTGGACGGAGTGCGATCGGGGCCCTCGACGTTCCCTCTCCCGCCTCAAGAAGGGGGAACGAGAGGAATTCCAAACGCTCTCATTTTTAACCAATTACCGCCAGTAATGCGGTATTCGTCGAAAAAAACGCCCCAAGACAGCCTGGAAAGGTCAGCCATTTTGTGCTTCAACATGGCCGCCCATATATTCTGATGTAAGGCAGTCCCCCCCCCAGTTCTCTCTCTCTCTCTCTCTCTCTCCTCTCTACAGCACTCCTTTGCTCTGCCTCGCTCGCCCATTTAAAATGCCAATTTATCCTTGGCTCAATGCTATCAGCTCTGCCATTACTCCACATTCACTGCAGAAATCATCTGCTCTCTCTCTCTCTCTCTCTCTCCTCTCTCATATTCACTCTCTCTTTCTTATTCTCTCTCTCCCTCTTTCGTTCTCTCCCCACCGCTCCCTCTACTTTTTCACTTTACTTGCCCTCATTCAATTCCGTTACCTCCTCCTCCTCCTCCTCCTCCTCCTCTTCCTCTTGGTCTGTGCATACTTCTCCTTCTCTCTCTCTCTCTCTCTCTCTCTCACGACTCTCTCTTTCTCTCGTTCTTACTCCCTCCCCCCTTTATCTGCCCGCTGCTACCTTCGCTTTCACGTTGCCTTCCCCTCGTTCGTTCGGTCGCCTTCTCCTCGTCTCCTTCCTTCCTCCCTCTCTCTTTCCCGCTGCTCACCTCAGCCTTTTCCGCTCCGCTCTCCCTCGTTCCTTCTGTTACCTTCTCCTCCTTCTCCTCCTTCTCCTTCTCCTCCTTCTCCTCTTTCTCCTCCTTCCCCTTCTCCTCCTTCTCCTTCTCCTCCTTCCCCTTCTCCTCCTTCCCCTTCTCCTCCTTCTCCTTCTTCTCATTCTCCTCCTTCTCCATCTCCTCTTTGCGTCCCTCCACTCTCACCACTCGCCTCTCCCTCTGTGCACACACTCCTCCCTTCAGCCCCCTCCACCCTTCCGCCACCCACTCCAGAGCACCACCCTTCCACCACGCACTCCACCGCACCGCCCTTCCGCCACGCGCTCCACCGCACCACCCTTCCACCAGGCGCTCCACCGCACCACCCTTCCACCACGCACTCCACCCTTCCACCACGCGCTCCACCGCACCACCCTTCCACCACGCACTCCACCACACCGCCCTTCCACCACGCGCACCACCCTTCCGCCACGCACTCCACCGCACCACCCTTCTGCCACGCACTCCACCGCACCACCCTTCCTGTATTAATCCCTCTCATTTCTCCCCTTCTCCTCTTTTCCCTCCTCTCCTTCTCAGTGGGCCCTGGCGTCGTCCCCCCACCACCCCATCGCCGCTCTAATTGGGCATTCTGCCTGAGACAAGGGCCTCATTAAGCAGTAATTACACACATGTTGTTTTCGGCAAACATCTCTATTTGGATTGCTTTGCATGGTAATTGTTCAGCAGGGACGGGCGCTCGCGCACTGCGCGCGAGGGAGACGGGCGGAATAAAGATGGAGGACGAGAAGGAGCGAGGGAGGGAGGGAGAGGGACAGAGACAGAGGGGAATAAATAATAGACAGTGGAAGAGGGACAAATTGAGAAATAAATAATGTGTAAATGAGAGATGGAGGCAGAGAGAAGGGTGGAGGGAGAGAGAGAGAGAGAGAGAGAGAGAGAGCATTAAAGGTGGCGACTCGGCAAGAGAAGAGAGGAGGAGAGATAAAGGCGATGGAGCAATGGCACCGAGCCGATAAGTGAACGGAGAGAGAGACGGTGAACAAACGATGGGGGGAGGGCAAGAAGGGGTGAGACGGTGGAAGGTGATGATGACGGGCATGACTGATAGTGACAGAATGGACAGAGTGGGTAAACAAGAAAGAAAGAAAAAGTGAGGGGAAAGAGAGCGAGAGACAGAGATGGAGATAAAATGAGAGATGGAAAGATGGAGCAAAACAGTCGGTGAAAGAGAGGGAGAGAGTGATCGAGAGAAAGATGAAATGGATTGATAGATAGATATATAGAAAGATAGACAGACAGACAGACAGACAGACAGATAGACAGATAGACAGATAGATAGATAGATAGATAGATAGATAGATAGATAGATAGATAGATAGATAGATAGATAGATAGATAGATAGATAGATAGATAGATAGATAGTTAGATAGATAGATAGATAGATAGATAGATAGATAGATAGATAGATAGATAGATAGATAGATGGAGGGATGGATGATGGATGGATGGATAAACACAAATAGAGAAAAATAGGGAGTGGGAGAGAAACAAAGAGGGACAGAGTGAAAGAGAGAGAGAGAGAGAGAAGTAGGTCATGCCATCATCGACGGAGCTGAGCGCTTCAGAAATAATGAAGCCGCACGGTGGAAGTAATGCTAACTAGCAGATCCAGGGAAAACATGTAATATTTACACAGCACTAATGGTGAGATACAATGGCGGCATCTTTTCATCTGGGAGTGCACTGGTGAGACAGTTTACCGCCAAAAATGACAGAATCCATTGAAGATCGCTAGTGATTGATGGGCAATTCACGTAATCCCCCTTTAAAGTCCGCGATCGTAATGGGAGCTGGCTGCTTACACAAACTGTCACTAACTGCGATCACGCTGAGCTAGGAATGGGCTTAAAACAAGTCTAAACTATACTTCTCAAACTGGTTTTGTTGAAAAGAAAAAAATACAAATAAAAATAATAATAATTTGGGAAAAGAATGAAAAAAAAAAAAATTCTAAGAAAACACTGCTTACACAAATTAATTGTATTATTCTATGTATTAATTTGCTCAATTTAATTTGATTTAATTTAATTAAAACTATATATCTTTCATTGTATTTTATATAATACAATTTTTATTGTTTTATTATATTTCATTTGATATATCCACTTGTCAGGGGCCGTGGCCCTGCTGTTGGATGTAATGTACCAGATATAGCTTCAGCTCGTATTTATCAGTAGGTCACAATGAATACAATTACATACTGTATGTAGGGATGTCCCCAACGCAATAACAGTGCAAATACGCACCACAAAATATGACACAGACAGACTATGAGACACCGGGGGGGTTCCTGGAGTGTATCATGATGAAATATCTCCATGTAAGTGTTAAAGACAGTGTTACAGCGCATTCAAATAAACCCACGGAGCTATTTTAATCACGACTACAGTTATGATCCTAACTCATAACCACATCATAACTGCTGATGGTTCATCTCCGATAAGAGGCCGTCGGTGTCAACTCTGGTTCCATCCAACTTTAAAACCAGTTCAACATCTGTGGAGTGCGGCGGTGCCGCGATAACCAAACTTCTGGAACTTTCCAATTTAAAGACGAGGAAACGTATATGAGCAGAATGTGTAATACTTGTGACTTTAAAAGCCTGTGCCTGTATGTCTCTAAGTCTCTAAAAATAATTCTCTCGTCGAGCGGAATTAATAAGCCCCGAACCGTACACAGTCATTCTGAGAAGAAAAGGGGGGTGCAGCGGGGGGACTCATGCAATATGTATGTCTGTTTGAGCACCCTTCTACCTCGTCTTCCCCCTTCTTCTTCTTCTTCATCATCATCCTTCTCTCTCTCTCTCTCTCTCTCTCTCTCTCTTTTTTATATGTATTTTTTTTACATTTTTACATCTATCTCTCTTTTCAAATTCTCTCCATTTTCCTCTGTGCAATTAGTGTAAGAAAAGACCTAGAAAACCTCAACCTGAGACAATGTGCCACTGAATTTTGATGGTGCCCAACTTCGCTGCTGGTTCAAAGCCAGACGACAGGGTGAGAGAGGCAGGGATACAGAGGGAGAGAGAGACTCTGGGAGGGAAGTGCACGAGTGCAAGTGAGAGAGAGACAAATGAGCAGATGCACCAGGAAACAAAGGAATAAAATGAGGGATGGTGAAAGAAAGAAAAGAGTGCACAGAAAAAGGAAAGGAATGAACAAACTGAGAGAAAAGGAGTCAGAGTTTGGGAAGAGCAGATAGTGTGGCTGAGAGCGAGAGAGAGAGTGTGTGTGCGTGTAGTGACTATTCTGATGCTGTACCACGCCCCGAGCAAACAATGAACATAGGCAAACAATGAACACGACACGCACACGCGCGCACACGCACACACACACACACACACACACACACACACACAGACACACACACAGCTCCAGAAGAGCGCAGCCTGTGGCCATGGCGACACATGCTCTGTTGTCGTTAGATAAGGGAAACAGGGCCTCTTCCTGGGTGTGAGGAGTGTGATCCTAACACACACACACACACACACACACACACACACACACACACACACACACACACACACACACACACACACACACACACACACACACATAGTGTCACATCCACCCGAGCTCCGCCAGAGCGTTTGTCTTCAGCCGCACGTTAACCTTGCACCATGTGACTTTGCAAAGGCCCATGGCCTTTAGTGGAGACTGCCGCCTAAAAGATAAAACAATAAGAGAACGGACTTTTTTCTCGAAAAATCGCTGTAAAACAGGAGGGAATCAAAATGAGAGACATACAGGGAAAATAAATTCAGCCCAAGTCCAGTCGCATGGTCTCAGTGAGCGTGACTTCCTGGTGCGCTCGTGGCATCACTTCCTGGTCGCACATTCCCGCTCCAATGGAACATAAAGGGTGTTTCCACACTTGCTTTTTGCACCTGTGTTGGAGCAAAAGTGCTATTTCAGTTGGAGGGATGGGGAGAATTTCACCTGATTGATTCACCTGCCAAGGGACTACTGATAATATGAAATATTCAATAACTAACCCTACCTAACCCTAACTTTAATTGGCTTACACAAACAGCGGTCAGAAAGAGAAGAAACATGGTCGCTATCGTCGCTGTTGGAAAAATAGTAAGTAAAGAGGTGGAGGAAATTCGAAATTAGAAATTTAACATTTTTGGGTTTTTTTTCCCCTCACGCAACAGCAACGTGTCGGATCAGAGCTTCAAGACAAGGCATCACTTGTGGGAATCAAGCAAATGTTTCGGAAGCTACGACTTGTTAAATATAAAGGTTTTGAAAACAGGAGTTCTGAGGAATCATCCTTGAAAGTTTTGAGAAGCATTTCCGGAGCTTTGCACCCCAAATGGAAAATAAAAAATTTAAGTTACTCCTCCGTAGTGAGTCATTCTTTTTCCCATTCTAAGCTCATGCTCACTATTACTCGCATGACTTGACAATGATCATTTTAAGAAAGTAGCCCGTTTCAGATCGCGTGCATGACAACCTTTCACCAGGGGGCCATAATTCCCAGAATGCACCAGGTGAAGTCCTCCCAGCCATTTGCATTCTGGGAGAACCCCGCCGCCTGTTCCGCGATATAATTGAGATATAATCTGCTGCCCTCTCCTTGTCATCCGTAACCACACGGAGATGGTGTTTCCACGGGGGAGTGAAGCCCCTCGCTCGCAGTGTTCATTTGCCGCCGTGTCGCGTTCAAATGGCGGGAGCCGTGAGGCGGCCGTGAGGCGGCCGTGAGGCGGTCGCTTGCGCCGCTTTGCGATTTCAGCGAGTGGGGGAGCGACTTCTCTTTCCCTGTGAAATGCTGCTGCTGGATCAAGTAGCCGCGACTTTTTAATATTTCCTAACGTATTTGGAAACCAAAGTCAGTTTTTTTCGAAAATACGTCATTTGGGACAAAAAAAAAGGAACAGACAATGTTTTTCACGTGCAGCCAAAAGTAGGCTGCCCCGAAATGCGCCGTGTCAGCACGTGGTGGGCCACATATGAACATAGACAGAGGGACAGACAGACAGACAGACAGACAGATAGATAGACAGACAGATAGATAGATAGATAGACAGACAGACAGACAGATAGATGGACGGACAGACAGACAGACAGACAGACAGACAGACAGACAGACAGGCAGACAGGCAGACAGGCAGACAGGCAGACAGACAGACAGACAGACATAGATAGATAGATAGATAGATAGATAGATAGATAGATAGATAGATAGATAGATAGATAGATAGATAGATAGATAGACAGATAGATAGATAGACAGATAGATAGATAGATAGATAGATAGATAGATAGATAGATAGATAGATAGATAGATAGATAGATAGATAGATAGATAGATAGATAGATAGATAGATAGATAGATAGATAGATAGATAGATGGATAGATAGATAGATCAAATCAGATAAGCAACGACCCAGTTCTCTCACAGGATTATTAATAGAACCAAACAGCTCTGAAGAGAGGGGGAAACCAAAAGATAATTTCCTCAAAGCCTCCCCCCTATCCCCCTCCACCCCCCCCGCCCCTCCCCCCGCATCACCCGACGCCTTGAAATACTTTATAGTATTTCTGACAAACGACAAAACGCACGCCAGTTCCCACTGCATCCGGCCCCCGTATACCTTCAGATGTGGAAAAAAAAACAGCCCAAAAAAAAAAACAAAAGAAAAAAACAATCCAGCGTCTTCTCATTCATCCACTTTCTGTTGAACTGGAACAACCACAAAAGAGAGTGAGTCAACAGCAGCAGAGAGGTGGAGGTGAGATGGTAAGACAGATTAAGCAGAAACGCAGTGTGTACGTGTGTGTGTGTGTGTGTGTGTGTGCACGGATGGCCGACGCTAAATAAGGTTTTTACAGTTGGTGTGTGTGTGTGTGTGTGTGTGTGTGTGTGTGTGTGTGTGTGTGTGTCTGTGTGTGCGTGTGTGTTTTTTTTTCCTCTTTACTGGTAAAGCCGGAGCATCTTCACTGCCAGCCCCACATCCAGAGTTCCAGAGTTCAAATTGGGGTAAACATCCGACCGCGCGGCGAGATTGGATTTTGATAGAGTCATCTTTCAAAACGTTGAAGACGCAATAAAAATGAATATTTTATTCCAACGTGACACGTGGCGGCGTCCAATAGAATTAAGGGGCATGGGAGCGAGATCGTGCAGAAGGACACGGTTCAACAGTTAGAAATAAGTTTGTATGTCGCCTGGAGCCTTCCTGCCTGGTCCAGCCGCTGCAACCAGGACTGAGTGGTGTGAGACTGTGGCGAAATTATCTTTATCTATCTACTTTTTCCAAATACAATCCTTATTTGCTGTCGAAAAGGTTGTGTTCGTGAATATTATCAGCCTGTTCAAAAGGTTCAAAATCAAATAAAAAAAATATATCGGTATTGTTTTTTGTGGGGGAGGGAGCAGAGTGTGCGCTGCAGGGGGTTTTCGTGCGGGAGCGTTTTTCCCAGCCGAATATGTCATCCATCACGATAAAATGTATTTATTTATTTCGAGCCTGCACTCGCAAACGCACGCAAAGAAATGCGCCATTGATTCGGCAAAACGGTTTCATTTGCAGACCCATCACGCTAAAACTAATTTGATTATTTCAATAATAACAGGCGATCGCTTTGAATGTTACAAAATGGAATTGTTGAACAAACATTGGTGTAGGCTACAGGCCTCGCCCAAAACGTAATAAAAAATAAAAATCAAAAAAAAGATATAATAGACAATAGACATAATAATGAATTTTGAACATCCGTCGCCGCTCCGTGTACTTGTGGTGCTGAATGGACAGCGCAGACACCGTCTGTCGTGAGGCCGCTGCCACATCTGTGGTTCACTACTTTTGGGCCGATTCGAGAGCATGCTTTGTTGCATTTTTCGTGAGGTCACAGGCTCCTGTGTTGAGCGAACCAAAATTTGTAAACAAATGACAGGCGGTCGTACAGGTCGTTCGATCAGCGGCGACGTCACCGCTTGGGCCCCACCGCGTGCACTCGCTGTCGTGGCGACAGCGTGAATCACAAACACTAAAGAGCGATAACACGAGCGGCACTCCAAACGTCTGCGCAGAACTGGAAATCACAGCTGTCGAACTGTGTATGTGCGTGTGTGTGTGTGTGTGTGTGTGAGTGTGTGTGTGTGTGCCGACCGAGGCACTTTTGTGTGTGTTTGTGTGTGTGTGTGTGTGTTTTTCCCTGATTTTCATCCCCAGGGCCTTCCGTTTTTCTCGACTGCTAAGACACTTGTAATGAAACTGGGCTTCACTTGATCTCCATGATAAACTAATGAGCACAACCATGTTCTTTTTAGGAATACAGTGAGTCATTTCTCATTGCTTTCACACACCACGCAATGCGAATGCTGAGTGCATTTGCATTCTGCATTTTTGCAGAACAGTAAACACAAGTCCCTACAGAAGATGCAAAACTCCAGTTGAGTAAATCCTGCCAAATTAAATGCGAAGCCAAACCCATTTAGTCACAACTGATACAACTTACTCTCTTGAACGTGGACTTCTTCTAAACGCGTGCAAAAGGTTTTTTTTCACAACCTTTCAATCAGCAATCACTCTCTATTCCTGCATGACGGAGCTCACCTCTGAGTTGCCGTTTTCAAGAATGGGCCAGGTAAAGGGCAGAGGGTGAGGACAAATTTGAGGTAGAGGGGCCCATAGAGGAAGAGGGCTCCAGAGGTTCTTTCCTCGCTGCATCGCGAGGGAAGAGATCCAGTGAAGAACGAGCAGACTGGATCTGCTGGGTAAAGATATTTGTTTTGCATTTTTGAACATTGCTTTGTTTTTGCAGTGATTTCTTAGCTTGCCGGATTTTATTTTTATTAAAAAAAAATTCTATATTATATTTATTCTCAGCATCATCGAGTTTGTAATGGATAAAGGTTTTGAAGGTTTCTGAAATTGGAAAGGTAAAATAAAGCCTTTTGTTTCTGGACATTCATTCTTTCTCCATTGGTCATATTTGGTGAAATATTTATAAGTTGTAGTTAGTATTTGTTGGGCCATTGTGTAATGATTGATTGCAATAGTTTTTTCATTCAGTAGCCAACAAGTTGATTTAAGGTAGTTGATTTTGTGTCATGTATTTAATGTTTGGAGAGTTTTGGTGCATTTTGCAAAATCAAAATCATCATTTTGGAAAACCTGGTAAAGTTTTGACCTGTGCGTTAATTGTTCCGAAAAAGCGAATTCCGTTGGGACTAATGTGCTCATGCAATCGGGGGAAAAAAAATTTAATTAAGTCTTATCTTATCTTAAGTGTGTGTTTGAGGCTCGTTCTTCTGTTGGCGTGTACGAGAACGTGCGCGCGTGCGCGTCTACATACGCGTGCACGAGACATCGCTTCTCTATCTGTCAGTCGTTCTGACTGCTTGTTTGGTAAATGGAGCACAGTGTGAAAGGGGTCACGCCACAGTCTGTGGGTGTGTGTGTGTGTGTGTGTGTGTGTGTGTGTGTGTGTGTGTGTGTGTGTGTGTGCGTATGTGTGTGTGTGTGTGTGTGCGCGCGCGTGCGCGTGCGTGTGCGTGTGTGTGTGTCTACCAGTGAGCGGTTGATGCTGAAAGAAATGGTGTCAGAGTGAAGTGCGACCCACGCACTGTGGTGTATCCGCCTCCCCAGCCTTCAGCACCGACAGAAAGCTCTTCCTCTGCATCAGACGCAGGGAGCGGCAGGAGGAGCGTCAGAAAGCAGATTAAAGTGGACGGCAGCACTGGGCTACAAGGAGCCGCACTGGGCTCTGTAGCAACGACTGTAATGTTGGATCCAAATAAACATCAAACCCTAAATAATAACATATAAAGTCCTGTCATGTCTCAAAGCATGCATAAACACCCAATACTAGGGCTGAGTGATTTATTGTTATTCAACATTCAAGATTCGTGTTATGACATCAATGCCGTGAAATGAGACCAGGTTGGTGTACAGTATATGACAATATAGTTCAATGTTGTCTTTTAAGCCTAAAGTCCATTCAGTGATTTGCATCCAAACACATTATACATGTGAGAAAATCATTGCTGAAAACATGGATTGGGGGGGGGTTGGAGCACGAAACAGTTTTTCACCTTTTTTGGTGTTGAGGATTTTTTTGGGGCGGGTCTGAAATGGTGGTTCAATGACGCGCTGGAGCCATACTCAGCATGGCCCCTCCCCTAACACTCTAAACCCTGGAGCGCATTGACATCATTGGACCAGAGCAGAGGTTCCCAAACAGCGCTATCAGAGCGATCAGAGCCATCTTTTCTCCAAACGAAGACAAAAAGAACCCCTGTGGTTTCACCGTAGAGGTATTACATTTACACCGTTTCCACATGGCCCCCTCGCCATTTTTAACTGCCCCCCTCTGTCACCTCATCCTGGTGCCGGGCCTGCACGGTTTCAGCGCCCGAAGCCAGTGTTTCAGAGCAGAGAATACTGCTTTTTTTTTTTTTTTTTCACGATTTTGAAACCCTTGCCCGTTTCTTTAATCATCATCATCAAATTTGGCTGGGTAGTTAATAACACATTTTTCTGTGGTGTGACAAACTCAGAAGACCTATTTATTTTTGTTTTACCGGGAATTACCGGAATTACCGGAATTACAGTAATTACATTTTCTGAACTGAGACATTATTTGCTCTATCTGTTCTAATCAACGTCTTTACCTGCTTGGTCCGAATATCCACATTACTAATTGTTTCTTGTGTGTAAATATCTCAAAACCACCAATAAACATCCCCAGGACATCATCAAATAATCAATATTGAGGTATTTGTCAAAACAAATTCGTGATATCTGATCTTGCCGTGCCCTAATCAATGCCAATAAAGGTGAGGGATACAATATATAAACCAGGAATCACAACAGAAAACAACCAGAATATTAAAAAAGAGCCACATCAAATATGTCAGATGACATGTTAGAAAAACAACAGAGACATATATGACAAACAACTGAATGTGCAAAAGCTTAAAAACATGCACATCTATGATAAGATAATATAAAATAAGATAAAATACGACTATTGATCCATGCTAACTACTCAGCCTACTATGGACAGGTGGCGAGTACGAGTACGCTGCAGTAAAGTACAAATCCTACATCACAGCAGCTCATAGCGATAACATACAGTGACAGTACGAGCGCAACGTACGTGCATGACCGCAAAAATGAAAACACGAGTCGGTTGTCTCTAACGGTGGAATGGAGGTGTGCGCTGGGGTGCTTGCGTCCGAGTGTGTGTGTGTGTGTGTGTGTGAGTGTGTGTGTGTGTGTGTGTGTGTGTGTGTGTGTGTGTGTGCGTGTGTGTGTGTGTGAGGTTTCTCTGGCAGGAGGGGAGGATGTAGAGCAGCCACTTTTAACCGACTGGGGTAAACAGCGATGAGAGAAGATAAGGTCAGAGTGAACGTCACATTACCCCACCGCCCTTTGCCTCTCTTCGCTGCAGCATCAGATAGCTTGCAGCTGGAAAACATTTTTTTTTTTTTTTTTTTTTTAAAGCACTCTGGTTTTCTCCATCATATAATTGGTTATCTTAATGCAATCTACTGATCTCTTGCCTCTCTGCACAGAATTGAAGTAGGAATGAAAAGGGGGGGGAAGAAAAAAGAAAAGAGTAAACAACAAAAAAAGACGAAGCTTGACTGTTCTGGCAGATACTGAAATAAATCATGACAAGCATTGGAAATATATCAGTCTATTTCCACTGCTGCCATGTCTTGTCAGCCCGTTTGGCAGGGATATAAAAGGTATGGGCTTTGTGTTGGTTGGAGTCGGCTCGCCGGAACGCGGCCGCTAATTAATCGCTGATATTTTTAACAGCGCTCGCGATTGATTTGGCCGGTGGTGTCCGCGTTGGTAGGGGCGCGCAGATACCAGAAATGGGATCGTCGACGACAGTGAAATGCCACAAGTCTCAAGGTTAACATGAGCCGTTGGGGGTCACCGACACCTGCTGCACCCGGACCTTCAGGTGCTTGGCGGGGCTCGCTTTGATTTCAACACGAATGCTCTAAAACTTGCAGACGGGTTTTTAGGAGCATCCATGACCAGGCCAAAAGGCCAAAAGAAGCATTTCCACTGTTGCCTTTCTTTTCGTGATATATTTATTTTAGCGGAGCTGTTGTTTTGACTAAGTTCTGACGATTGCACTAATGGTCGCCATTTGCACGTACTGCTATTCACTTGCTCAAGTTGTTTTTTTTTTTTGAGTTTCCTGTTGGTTGGCGTTTATTGCTTGTGGTCAGTCAGACAACAGGAAGTTTGGTACCTGCACTGAACTTAATATACTGTCAAAAAAAACCCTTGCATCCGTTCTTGTGAAGTCCCTTAATAATGGTCCCGTGTCGTGTGAAATAAAAAATATCAATTTCTCTTGGGAATGTCTTAAGAAAGACATATTGATCTCATATTGATTGACTATAAAATAAAGCTTATCTTGAATACAGGGGCTCATATGTGCCTGAGCTCAGACATACAGTACAGGATAACCTGGTACAGTGTTTAAGGTTGAGCCAAGCTCACAGAATTTGCTGTTTTCATGGTAATTTATTAAAATACAGCTAATTAAGGCTGGTTTACTCCTTGCAAACAAGTAGGGAGATAGGGAAACATGTGCAGTGCAGATAACAATTTCATATTATAACATTATTTCAGAGTTTTACTAATCCACATCCCAGCCAAATTATACAGATAAATAAGAGAAAAATATATTGCAGTATTTCTGATACCTGCACACTTGCAGAAATTTTCTGAATTTGACACAGGTGTGTACCTTCATTACACGGAGACTGCCAGTACATGTACTAATATTGTAGCAAATGTAC
This sequence comes from Zeus faber, assembly GCF_960531495.2. Lineage (NCBI taxonomy): Eukaryota > Metazoa > Chordata > Actinopteri > Zeiformes > Zeidae > Zeus > Zeus faber. The sequence goes on along the minus strand of NC_137194.1, from coordinate 9,814,996 downwards.
CAAAGAAATTATGTTTCTAAGACGTTCCTGTGCAAGTAACCATTCTCAAATGTGTGTGTGCTTTTTAAGCGTACGTGTGTGTGTGCATTTAAGTGTGTTTCTCTGTGTGAGAGGACTCTGTAAGTAAGGTTACATGGTTCTTATTGAATGAATCGCTCCACAGAGAGGAGGCCTATTGCGTTCAAATTACATAGACTATAAGGCCCAGTTTGCAACCTTGTAAAAAAAAAAAAAAGCCCACTGGGCCCAAAACAGAACCCTGGGGCACACCCAGAAAAATCCATTGGCTTTAGCGCACAAGAATCAAGAGGATAGGGGAAGGGGGCTCTTGGCAACTATATCTCACCCCAGCAGCGGGCAGTCTTTTCCCAGCTGGGTGGGGGGCTGGAGGGGGGGTACCGTGGAGGAGCCTAACCCCTCGTTCACCAACACTGTACCGGGCCTGTGGTGAGAGAAAGAGAGACGGGAGGGAATAGACAGAGGACAGACAGAGTAGACAAAAGCGTGGAGAGGAAACGACGGGGCTTTAGTTTGTTGCGCGGTAACAAGAGGGGCATTTGTAAAGGAACATGTCAAGGCCACCCCCGCCCACTCATCCCCGGGAGCCCTCGCTGCCTTCTCCCCTTTCTCCGGCTGCTCCGCTCTGCCCCCGTTACACCCAACACGCGTGTGCAAGGGGAGGTATAATGACATGAGCCTAACACAGTGACTCCACTCATGGCAGCACTGGGGAGAATGAGGGTTAATGAGCTGACATCCCCTCCTCTCCCAACACGCCTCCTCCCAATGCCCATCTCAATGCCATAACACACACACACACACACACACACACACGCACGCACGCACGCACACACACACACACACACACACACACAACCACGTACAAGACAGCACGGCTGAACACTGGCAGCAAGCCATGGATCTGGGTAACAGTGGGGAATTCTTATGGAGCTAGCGGTGGAGAATCTCTTCCTTGATGCTTCCTCAATGTCTAAACCACCGCTTAGCACTCTTTTGCCTGCGAACAATTGCGGTTGTCAAGTATCTGTGATTTATACAATATAAGCACGGCCACCGTATTCTAGTGCAGAATCGAGTGCAAAGCCTGGGAAACTTCAGGGCAAAACCCTCACCAAATCTCACCACACGTGAGAACACACTGTGTGGCGGTTGTAGACACACCGACTCGAGATGCAAAATTCTTGAACTCGGGGGCCGCGGAGCAAAGAGCCCGAGCACATCACGGTGCAGCCAATCCTATTATAGGACACACAGTGAGCAGCCAATCAGAGCTTCAGAAGCTCCTCCATTTCTCGGTTGTCACATGGTATTTTGTGGGGCGTTATGTGATGTTAAATAAAACCCCAGTGGCCTTTAGGTTACTTCACCGGAAACCACCATGAACGTGGAGATGCGCACTTCACCAAAACCTTAAACAGCTCTTCTCTGCCGCAGCGTGGTATGAGAAAAAAAAAAAAAGAAAAAAGGAAGAAACATTGCGTTCTACAGTGTGAATAAAGAACAAGAGTGACAGGGAGACAGTGAGGTAAACCTCCATGATGAAAAAAAAAGAAAGGCTTCCTAACAGATGTTCAATTAACTGGTGCTATTTTTCGTAAACAAGCTCCCCTTGCAGGTGTTTCTCTGAGGCTCCAAAATGGATGCAGGTGCACTCAGTTTTGGCATAAATGCACCGGTTTGCCAAAAAGACAAGAGACTGTATTATTATAGAGGAGACTATAGAGAACCGTATCAGTTCAATGGAGACAAGCTGCAATACCTAAGATGGAGGAGCTTACTAGAGCATAATGATTTGGGAAAATAATCAAATTGCGATTTTTTTTTTAGACCGATATTGCGATTGCGATTTAGTATGCTATTGTTTTTTTTTTTTGTTCCTTATTTTCTGTATTTTTCACCAAACAGAAGCAATAAATCATTCTATAGTATGGCCAACACAACAATGGATACAGTCAACATATAAACTGCTCTTTCCTGTAGGCCTGGCCTACGTGTCGTGAAGAAAGGGATGAATTGATGCATGAATTGATATGAATAACATATCTTTATTTAACTACTGAATTGTGAAAAGAAAAACCTTCAATCACAGTAGAATATTGACTCATTGATTTAACATCAAGCCGGTTGTTCGCATCTGAAAATTAACATTCAGAATGTATGCAGTGTTTCAGCAGAAATGTATTATCTTTTGTAAAAAAAGTTGCGCGCATACGTCCATATACTGTAGGTCGCATATGTCATTAGAATACATCGGTTAGATTGTGTAACAATAAAAACATTTTAAAAAACGCTATTTTTTTAATCACAGCCTTCGCGATTTAAAAAGTGCCTTTATTACATTGCAATGTCGGTTTATATGTGTTCCATTAATCATTCAGCCCTCACGCTTACTGCATAAAATGTGGCCAATCACCCACTTTTGTGTTCAAATTGAAAAATAAATATACAACCATGCTTCCTGGTTCATCCTTGTCTTAAACGTTGTAATGAAGGTGAGAATCAGGTGAAAGCAGTGTCCTTTGGAGCAACACTTTGGTGTCAAATTTCTGGACAATTGCTCTTCGTTCATCCTTCTTCAAATTGTACAATTGTTTCTTATACACTATAATATCTGCATATTAACTCTCAAGACTATTAATATAAATATAATACTTAAAATGTTTCCACAGTAATCTATCATTTATATACAGTGTATGTATGATATGTAGTTTCTCACATATCATATCTCAGTTCCTCAGAGTAATTTCTTCACAGGGTAGTGTTGTGTACCAGTGCCGGAGTTGTATTTATTTCTATATTTCCTTATACATTGAAAACGAAGAATTTAGGAAAAAACAGTGGTAAACAATAGCAAATGCATGGTAAGTCATTAGGGCCTGTTGAGACTATTTGGATTGAGTAATTTGTAGGAAGGGTTGTGCATTTTTAATACTCTTAAACTGAAGAGTCCCTAAGAATATAAACTCTATAAAATAATAAGAGGCGTTTCACCTCGGCACATGCTGAGCCTCTCAATTATTTACTGCTAATGAATTGCCTGGGGCCATTTTTTTCCTAAGTACAATATCAACCATCCCGGAGAGACTGAATCAGCTCGCTCAAATACTTAACTACTTTTACCCAATTATGCTCACTGCCTCTAATAGGAAAGAGAGAACGAGATGTAAATTTTATTCATTCCTCTTTTTCTCTGGGCCTGGATTCAGCCGCCGTGTTTTGGAATACAGAGAAAGAAACACTAGGTGGGAATCTTTTTTTATTTTTATCATGTGATTATTATTATTATTAGCATTTTTGTTCTTTAAATCAATTAAACAAAACATCAAAAACTTGCAACTTCTGTGTCTTTGTGGCGTGGGAGGAAGTTTAATACCGGGGAGCTGGCTGGTTTGTAGTCTCCTTGCCAGGCGTTCAGCCGACATGCACTTTAGCGGCCAAGTGGGCCGTCGCCACTTTACTGAGGTGCCTTTGGGGGCCTTTTTGGGAAATTCCTGATAGCGGCGCCATGGGAGTCGCACCCGCAACCTCGTTTCAACACTGGATGCCGACACGGTTGCCATCACAGGAACGCAAACATAAACACTGCAGAAGAGCCTCGAGGGAGGAAACCCAGTGTCCCACTGATAACAAAACAGCAGGTTGTACGGAAATATAAATAGTTTCAAAAGAACGAGCCGTGATTTCTGCAAGTCACTTCAGTCAAACACTGATCCAGCTCCGTATGGGTCCGCCCTAGGCTGCCACGGTGCTACAGTACATGTTGCTACAAGGTCCTATGTTTGCAGGACCCAATATACCCAAATGTCCTATGTTCCCGAGATTATATGTACATGAGTTCCTATGTTTCCAAGGTCCTATTTTTCAAGGTCCCATATTTCGAAGGTCATGTCAACGTCCTATGTTCCCGACGTTCTATGTTCACAAGGTCCTATGCTTCCGAGGTCCTGTGTTTTCAAGTTCCATCCCATGTTCCCAAGGTCCTATGATACTCAGGACCTATGTTACCGAGGTCCCATATTTCCAAGTCATATGTGACCAACGTTCTATGTTCCCAAGGTTCTATGTTAACGAGGTCCTATGTTTCCAAGTTCCTCCGTCAATTCGTACGTCCTTCGTTCAAGTTCATGAACCCAAGGTCCTATGTTACTAAGGACCGATATTCCCAAGGTCCTATGTTACGAAGGACCTATGTTTTGAAGTGCCATCCTATGTTCCCAAGGTCCTATTTTTACTAAGGTCTTGTGTTTTCAAGTTCGAACCTGTGTTACTGAGGACGTATGTTACCAAGGTCCTATGTATTTAAGGTCCCACTTTTCCAAGGTACAATATTCCCAAGGTCCTGTGTTCGCAGGGCCCTATATTTCTAGGGCTTCTAGGGCTCCTAGGGTTCCATTACAACCATTGGTAATGTGCATATCATGACCTAGCAGATAGAGTAGTAAGTACTGCTATCATATTTGTTTATTGAAGTACAATCATATGATGCATTTTTGTCAATATGCCAGAGATATTGACAGTATTCTTCTTTTTACCTTGAAGGAACATGTTGGGGGCGATATAATGTCCATATCATGATATGAGACGATACCATCTGGGATTTATGTCAAAGGATCACAGGATGGAGGGAGCATGGGACCGTTTGGAACACAGGCTGGCTCCCCTTGGTTAAATGTGGAAAATAAATAAGGTTTCTGAGCGTCGCGCAAGGTTTACGTCCAGTAATATCAGTATTCCAAACACCAGCTGAGTGAGTGGGAGCGGCTAAAGATATCTAAATGTAAAATCTCTCTCAGCGCGGGCCGGTGGAGAATAGCCTTCTATGGTATGTAAACTGTAAGTGAGTGCAAATAGCTTGTACCATCTGTTAGCGAGCTCTATCGGGGATAGCTGCATGAAAGTGGCTGGGAAACGTTGTACGTGTGTGTGTGTGTGTGTGTGTGTGTGTGTGTGTGTGTGTGTGTGTGTGTGTGTGTGTGCGTGTGTGTGTGTGCGTGTGTGTGTGTGCGTGTGTCCTTGTGGGAATGTTTGATCAGTCTTTTACATTTTAATAATGTTGTGTTATTGTACCTGATTTGATATGTATAGATATACTGTAGCTCTCTCAGCATATCTATATGGGATCTCCCTCACCTCATTATTAACCTTATTTAAAAGGACAAATTATATAGGAACGTAAAATAAATTCCCCCAGCCTGCAGGCCTTTGTGTGGTCACGTTTGTGCTTGCGCCTTTGTGCGTGTGCGTGCACGCGTACACAAACGTGTGCGTGCACATGAACGAGCGCGAGCGCGTACAGGCGTGCGGGAATGCACTTATTTCACAGTTACAGCCGTCCTTTTAACGTAATCCACAGAATCGATGTGCAAACAAATTAAACCCCTTTCCTCCTCACCATCATCATCCACGTCACTATCCCGCTTCAATCAAAAACACAAAACCTGGGATTCTGAAATCCGTCCGTCCTGAAAAGGTGGCGGCGGATTCCACGGCAGGAGAATGTAATCACTGTTCTTTGCTGTAACTACGCTCCAGTGAAATTAAAGTGCAAAGGATCCCGTTCCTAGACAGCTGGTAGCCCCAAATTCCTATCGGGGAATAAAAAAAAAAAAAAAGAAAAGAGAGAAGGTGGGGGAGGGGGAGACTTTGAAAGAACACATATACTATTTTCATTTCAACTGCTTTAGGGATTAAAGCTCTGGAGAGAAAAAAAATATTGCATTAAAATAATCCACCATTTGAATATCTTATCTCACAAAGGGAGCTCGCAAACACACACAGACACACAGTCACACACACACACACGTGCGCGCACACACTTAGGCACACACACACACACACACACTCAACCACACTCTCCCTCACGCTCCTCCCCCAATCGGTGTGAGCAAACACATCTACACACACACACACACACACACACACACACACACATACCAACCTACACAGGAACACACGTAATGGAAACACACATCTCTGCACATGTGACACGTATGCACCCTGTCGTTAAACGTGCGTGTGCATGTGCCTGCACACACACACACACAGACACACAGACACAAACACACACACACACACACACACACACACACACAGATCAACCTGCTGCCATCTGCTCCACGCGCTCAGTACAATCCTTGCAGAATACATTATTCACAACAATACATCACATCACATTCCCTCAATGTCACAGCCTTGTGCTGGGGAGGAGACAGAGAGAGAGAGAGAGAGAGAGAGAGAGAGAGAGAGAGAGAGAGAGAGAGAGAGAGAGAGAGAGAGAGAGAGAGAGAGAGAGAGAGTGAGAGAGAGAGAGAGAGAGAGAGAGCAGAGCAAAAAAGCTATTGTATTCAAGACTGAAAACTAAAAATTGTGAGAGTAGAGAGAAAGAGGGATAGAAGGAGAGAGAGATACCTATTGTACTCAATGCAACCTATAAAAACAACAGGGATAGAGAGAGAGAGAGAGAGAGAGAGATGAGAGAAGGAGAGAGAGAGAGAGAGAGAGAGAGAGAGAGAGAGAGAGAGAGAGAGCAGGGACTATTTAAGACTCTTTGATTTTCCTTTCAGGTAAAGCAAGGTCGGAACGCGAGGCTCGTACCAGCTGCAGCTTCCAGGACAGATTAAAATCACAGACAAGGAGCCGAGTGGATGAACGCTCCTGATAACAACGGTAGAAAAAAGAAAAATAGATATAGGTATATATGTATATACTGTACGTCTATGTAAATACTGTATATGTATACATACACATTAGATGGAAAGCGATAAAGATATAAATAAATAAAAACAGACATAAATCAGAGCACAGAGGTTTGTCTACATGTCATTGCGGCCCCTCCTCTGTTTGGGTGTGGGCAATAAGGTTTCTGTGTGTGTGTGTGTGTGTGTCTGAATGTGGGTGTTCATGTATAAAATATAAGTATTTGTGTGCATGCGTGCGTGCATGCGTGTGTGTGTGTGTGTGTGTGTGTGTGTGTGTGTGTGTGTGTGTGTGTGTGTGTGTGTGTGTGTGTGTGCGTGCATGCGTGCATGCGTGTGTGTGTGTGTGTGTGTGTGTGTTTGTGTGAGCTAACAGCTGGCTGGCCCGCACTTCACTACATATTGACCTGTTTTGCGTTCACCTTTTCAGCCGAACACAACCATTGACAGCAGTCAGTTGCGTTATCTCTTATTTATTCCCCGGTATTATTTATATATTCCATATTGCGGTTCATAATTTAAGATTCAAAACCGATTTCAAATCAGCAAATCCTTTCTGTTTCACTTTTTTTTCTATTCTATTGAAAATAAATCATTATTATCTTCAGTAATACTTGGAAGGGGAAGCAGATGGGATTAAGGTGAACAATGTCAGATTGTGGATTCACTTCCTGGTTGTTGCGGTTTGTTCCATTTCTGGTGGATCTCTCAACATTTTACACGAATGGTCCCGGAAATAGTTCTTAGAATCATACTGAACTGTAATATATTTTACTGTATTTTCCCCTTTGTGCATGTCAGAAACAAATGCATCTCCAGAAAAAAAACCTATCAACCTGTCAATGTAGCATTGTGTATCAATGTATCATGGTATCAGTGCATCATTGCATCATTGCATCATTGTATCATTGTATTATTGTATCGTTGTATCATTGTATCATTGTATCATTGTATTATTGTATCATTGCATATTTGTGACGAGACTTGATTTGATGACTTGATTGACTTTTTTAACTGTAAAAAAAGAACAAGTGAGATTGTTTATGTTTACATTTGTTTTTAAAAAGTCAAACGAGAACCTGTCAGCACCACAGCACCACAAAGCCCTTTTGCAGGAAGTCGCGCATTTAGTTCAATTTACCGATCAAAACCGATTACAATATAAAACGGGATGTTCAAAAGCCTTGACCACATGATGGTATATGATTTCAGACTGACAGACTCGACTGACGCGCCCGTCGATCTGCGTTTAACGGCCAAGATTGTAACACAATTTGTGCGTCGGCGGGCAGATTTTTTCAGCGGCTGAGTGTGGGAGCGGAGGTGTTTCCAAACAGCAGACGGGGTCACAGGGAGTCGGTAGTGGTCTTTCATTTCTGAACAAGCCTTATTTTTCCAATCATTAGGAGTCAATTAGGGTTCAGAGTCTTAAATGAAAAAAAAAAAAAAACATTTAATTGAATCCAGCATTGAGATTATCGTACAAAGGCGGCAATCGCGTTTTGCCGAAGGTCGTTTTTTTTCCCATAACCGCATCAACTTAAAGCACTGTGATGCCATTCTGTATCTGAGAGGGGTGCTTTCACAAAGCACCGGATCGGAGGAAAATCACAGCGCGCGCGCTGAGACGCGATCCGGCTGCTCCCCGAGCGCTTGTCCACGGGTCGCAGACGCCGGCGAGATACCAAGCAGGTTTAATATCTGGTCGTGTCGGGATGGAGTCGGGAGCGACTGCAGCCAATGAGCGCAGACATGGAGTGAGGGGGTCGAGAAGGAGAGACGGGAGTGCACGGAGCAGCCGCCAGAAACACACAACATACCTATTTTACTTTTCTTCTCTGGGTCTCTTCTTTTTAATTTATTTCTTATTTAAATTCTGCTGTTATTTTATTTTTATTTTTTTCAGTGATCAAGAATAAAAAAATAAATAATGCTGTACCACGCATGGTATTGCATTATATCTGGTGTCACTTCTCGCCTGTGATTTCATGACTAGACAGTTTGCAGAGCCGACAGACTCATCGGGACTTCCTCCTGGTGAAAGATTTTGTAACGTATTACAACCCTGTCACCGATCAGACATGTAGTGTGAAAACCACAACGACTTCAGGATTCCCGAT
>NC_137194.1:9696160-9803660 GCF_960531495.2 Zeus faber | reverse complement strand
GGGCGACTCAGATGAATGAGCAGATATGTAAAAGGGGGACATGCTGGTGGAGGGGTGGGGGTCGGGGTGGGGGTGTTCAAAACCCTCGACCACATGATAGTATATGAGCGTTTCAGACTAACGGACTCGACTGACGCGCCCGTCGATCCGCGATTAACCGCCGAGATCGTAACGCGATTCGTGCGCCGGCGGGCGTTTTTTTTTTGTTTTTTTTTCTCCTCCTGACCTTCAGCGGCCGAGTGAAGGAGCGGAGGTGTTTCCATGCAAAGGACAGGGTCACGGGGTGTCGGTCGCCGTCTTCCAATTCTGAAGAAGCCTCTTTTATTTCCAATCACTGGGAGTCAATTAGGGTTCAGAGTCTTAAATCTTTTTTTTTTTTTTTTTTTTATTAAATTAAACGGAGCGTGTCATGGCAACACGGCGGCAAGTACCGACTTCATTTCGACACGTCCAACGTGGTTTTGAACTGCAGAACCGGGAAAAAGGGCAACAATCCGGTGCAGTTGATTTTGTGCAGAAAAGGGAGGGAGGGAGTGATCAGGAGCATGTGCATGCATGATGCTCTTTTCCTGACTTTCTCAATCCCTGACTTCTCTTATTTCACTAATTTCCAATTAAAGACTGGAGAAACGCTCTACTTTCCCTCGCTGTCGCACCCAACTGGGCTTTTACGCAGGGAGAAGTCTGGGTGACTGCGGGTCTGTGCGGTCGGCAACATGGTGGCGTGTACCGTTAACGGGAAACAACGTTCCTTTGTACAGATTATGATTTATCTCAACACGTATAACGTCATTTTGAGCTACTTTTAAAGCCCAAAGTCGACGAGCGGACTTGGCAACCCTGGTGCGTACCTGCTGTTGCGAATTTTTGGAAGAAACCAATACCATAGGCAAAGGGGGTGTGTGACTCTTCGAGGGATGATCCCTGATACAATTAGAGGAACACATTGGATTCATAATGTAAAATGATCATAACTACATATTATAAAAAAACAATAGTAATAAAATAAAATAAAATAAATGTATAAAATCCAGATATCAAAAATATTGAATGGGCACGACGCCCCTGGAGAGAATCGTAGAGAGGGGGCAATCGCATTTTGCCGAAGAACGGGGGTCCCCCTTCTCTCATGACGGGATCAACTTTAAACATTTCTGATACTGTTCTGTATCCGAGAGGTGTGCTTTCTTTTTATTCATTCATTACTTTATTTTCTTTCGTCTCTTCTTCTCTACGCTTTCGGGGTCATAGATCGGAAGCCGCGTCATTGAGCGCCACTCGACTCTCAAACTATGAACTCATTTATAACCCGTTCGCTGTTGTGTTTGTGGTTGGCTGCTGCTGTTAAGCCACACCGAACGCCCTCTCCCCCCCCCCCCCCCCCAAAAAAAAGATGACCACGCTAATCACACACGCCCAGCGCTCGGAAAAAAACAAGGTTCAGGTAGAAAGAAAAAAAAAACACCGCCGTTTTTATTTTGGAAAACTACAACAACAACAACAACAACAACAACAACAACAACAACAACAACTCCGAAACGGTTGGCCTCTTTTTTACCCCCGTCGTCCTCCCCCAGCGTCTCTGTCTCTCTCTCTGCAACGGAGCAAAACCAAAAATAAGATTCATCTGAGAACTCGCACACATTAAAGGGAAGAGCCTCTTATCTCGGGCCTGCAGAAGAAAGTCCCCGGAAAAAGAAGAAGCCCTGCTATTCACCAACTTCCGCCCCGTTCTCTCTCTCTCTCGCTCTCTCTCTCTCTCTCTCTACATATCCGTCCGTTCTCTCCTCCTCTCGTGCCAACTGGCCTATTTTTAATCGCCGGCGTGGCACTCGCAGGGCTTTCCCGCCCTGTCTCTGGCGTTTCGCCGCAGCGTGCGAGCGTGAGAGGACGCTCCGGAGCAGGTTGAGTTAACCGTCTCCGCTTTGATGTGGGGCTGAAGATCTTTGTCTTTCTGGCTCCATCGCTCGGCAGCGCCCCGAGAAAAAAAAACAAAAAACGCCCGTCCCCGTCTCACCCAGAGCGGGTTCCTCACTACAACAACTACGCAGACAAACAAAAAAAACTAAAACAAACAAAAAAAAAAAAAAAAACGCGAAGGAAACGCTTCTTTTTTTTTTTTTACCAGGGCACGGTGCGATTCTTTCCGAAATGAGGCCCATTTATTCTGAAAAATGCTTTATCTGCTAACCTCGAGATGAGATTAGGGTAGACTACAGGGAGGCTCGTTATTCAAAGGGAAATTGAGGTGAATCAGCCGCAGAACAGTAACATTACATGTAAGCATATTATTGTATCCATATTGTGTTATGGGGCGCGGTATCGTCTGGGAATTTTTGTTTTCGTAATATCGCGACGCAGTGAAATGTCGCCTTCAAGGCCGCGCTGCAGTAAAAGCAACTTCCCCAACTCCATGGACGGTTCTGAGCGTTCGAATCAATCGCAACATCCACGTCAATAATGACTGCATCTTTATTATATCTTGTGTGGAGACATCTCATGAAAGCGACCAAAGTCACCCCCGGCATGTCGTCAAATGATGGATACGTCCAAAGAAATATTGTGATATTTGATTTTGGTGATATGGCGCTGCGATCGACATCCGAATGAAGAAGAAACAACAGACATGTGCAGTGAGGGCCGCTCATCCAGACAGAGCGTTTGGAGGCTGCTGTCCTCCACCCTGGAAACCAACGGATCTGGATACCACAGATTTAATACAGAAGTGAGATAATATAAGAACGTGACAAAAAAAGAAAAGAAACAATTCCACTGTACACGTGCGCAATGTCCTTGGACATTACACAAATGATCCTTTTTGTTAACAAAAGAAAAAGTACTGATTCAATCATATCAGTCCACCCCCCACAACATATTCATCATGATGTCATTCTGTGGAATGTGATATAGTGGACTGTACCACACAATGGAGTAATTGTCTGGGGGTTTTTTCCTCAGGGGGAAAATGTAAAGTGTGTGTGTGTGTGTGTGTGTGTGTGTGTCTGTGCGTGTGTGTGTGTGTGTGTGTGCGTGTGTGTGCGTGCGTGTGTGTATGTCGGTATGTGTGTATGTCTATGCCACTATATGAATATCTGCAGCTATGTGTGAGTGAGGGAAACTCATTGCTGAGATGAGCAGGAGCACCTTGATTTGTGTGTGTGTGTGTGTGTGTGTGTGTGTCTGTGTGTGTGTGTGTGTGTGTGTGTGTGTGTGTGTTACTGCCATCTGAACTCAGACGTTGCATGGTTTGTTGACCTTTTTAACGTAGATCGATATCGCCTGTGTGTGTGTGTGTGTGTGTGTGTGTGTGTGTGTGTGTGTGTGTGTGTGTTTGTTTGTTTTCTTTCCACTGCTTTGCTGCAATAATCCTTAATGACTATTTTTCTGAAGGGCACAACAGTATTAGGGGACTGTATATTTCGAAATTATCCACAATGGGTTCCAGATGTATCCTCACATGAGCAAAATTCATTTTTTTTTTTTTTATGAGAGAAAAATATACATTTGGGCTTGAAACGATAAACAACGAAATGCCAATCGAGCGGACTGCTTTAACTGGCCTCTTTGTGCCAGGCCCGTCGTGCGGCGCGACACACACTGTCTCTTTTGTTCGGCTGCTCATTCCTGGTGTTACTGTAGTGCGCTAATGCACACAGATCAATAGCATACTTTCCATTTCGGCACAATGGACTGATGTACGGACGGCACAGTCGGAATTGATCCTGTCCTGTCAACGCCATGTTCCAAGCGGCCGTGCGTCTTTTTTTTTTTTTTTTTCACACTAAAAGGTAACGTGTCAAAATGAAAACGCGCCGCCGCAGAAGCACCAACACCAGCGGCTCCAGACGCGTTTAGGATTTCAGGCCGCGTTCCAACCACTTTGTAGCTCGACTTTGACGTCTCTCTTTTTTTTTTTTTTTTTTTTTTTTTTTTTCCGCGCCGGGAGTCTGAAGGATAGTGTAAGTTACTGTAGATGGAAATGAAGGTGACACGGGAGTCGGCATAACACGGCGAGATCAAAGCGGCGACATCCCGTGCGTTCACGCGAATCACAATCTCAGACTCCGAATCGACTCCAGCTGTCCCGCGCTGCACACGGATCTGACGAGGACGGTAAAAAAATCCAAAAACAAACAACTTTATAGAAGCCGAAATTAAAGTGGTGATCCATGTGATCGCAACGTTTACTGACCACAACGACCTACGGCGCTTTATCACATTCACCGCAGCTGCTTTTCACCTCTTGCCGGATCTTTGCCACCGAGCCACCGAAAAAAAAAAAACCCAGCAAATAGAGAGGCACATGCATAATGCAAATACATTGAAGGGCTGTTTCTTAAAAGGTTCCAGCTAAATAAAGTATCCAGGGCCTGGCACAACATTTTAGAAGAGCTTGCCAAGTCGGCAATCAAGCATCAGCTGTTTGGCTGCCAAGACTGACAAAACGGTTGCGAGAGTTTCATCGTTTTATAATTGATTGCTAATGATCCATATTTCAATACTGCTACTTGTTTCACCATTTTTGACACCATTTTAAAACATGCTGGGCTATGTCACTATTTATTTAAATGTGTTTTACATTATGAAAAGCAGTTGACAACAGGGAAACCAGTCCACAGCAAGATGGTTGACAACGGTCTAAATCTGGTTGCCAAAGCAAATTTGAGATTTTGTGAAATACAATAATCTTACTGATTACTACTTCGAACAATTGTAAAAAATACTACCTAACCGGCCTAAAACGCGTTAATATGCTGTGAAACGATTAGACCAGACCACAAAAAAACCCCAGAAAAAAACAAAAAACAATGCACGTTGCCCGTTGGCGTTGAACAAACAAAACTATAAGAAAATCAATTTCCTCCCCCACAGGAAGTCCACTCTGCGCTTGCAGGCTCTTTACAACCACAGCTGAAAGGTGTAAAAAAGCAAAACGATCCATCTGCATCATATCGTCCTCGCAGCGCGGCACAAGGTGCTCACGGGTTGGAAATAATTACTGCTGCTGAGTCGGAAACAGGAACGGAGCGAAGCACCCTGGGCGGGTCGCTGGCTGCGTTAACGTTGCACAAGGGCAGGTGGATTGAAAGGATTCTTTGACAGTTTGGAGTTTTTATATATATATATATATACAGTATGCATACATATATATATATATATATATATATATATATATATATATATATAATTTTTATTATAATTTTTTTTTATATATATAGAGCAGCAAAGTTACAGCTCCTGGCTTTCAATTAAGAACACGACAAATGGTAACAAGCCGGTTCAGGAAAGAAGAAAAAAACAAGGACAAATGGGAGATTTTTCTCTTTTCATATAATGAGATACATTCTCAGTGGAAAACACAGGCACCTCAAATTGAAAAATGTCAGGGGGAGCATCTATCTGAGGCAGACAGGTTGCTGTGGGCTATACAGCATGTCATCACACCTTAGACAATTACCGCTCTCTGCTCAGGCCTCTGATGCGCCTGTTACCTGCCGTCAGCCTCACCCTGCGCAGGTGAGCCGGAATGAGGAAGACCGCTGGCAAGCTCGCTCTCTTTCGCTAAAAGTCACATATCGACAAACAAATTTGGAATCTCGTCATAAGGTAGCGGTGCATTACCGTAATAAACTGTTGAAAATGACTTTCTCTGTGTGGTTGTTTCAAGTTTCAGTCGTTAACAAAGGCATTTAAAACACGCCATTTTTTCATGTCGAGGACCCTGAATTTGATGAGCACGAGGACAGATTTAGACTCTTGGACCTCGATCAGAGAAGATTTTTATTTTAGTATACTGTAGTTCAGGGAGATTACAGTGATTACTATGATCAAAACCATCATTATTAAACAAATTCTAATTCTAATTCTAATCTAATTCTCTAATGGTCCTAACTGAAACTATAGTAAATTGAATAATTGTGAAGTTGAACTATTACTGTAGCTGGGGACTCCCTGGAACCTCTTGAAGGACCCCTGGGGGCCGCACACCCCGTGTTGAGAACCATGTTCTGGAGAATGCACAGACCACCTTAAGTCGTGCAGCCGTTTTGGGGAAGATTTTGATGGGAGCTAGGCTAGCTGATCCCATCCGCAGCCCTGCTTTGAGCTAACACAGTTAGCATGCAGCCCATCGCTGCCTTGGTGCTGGACACACAGGGATGAAATCGGTCGACGAAAGAGGTAGAGAATTACAAACAGATGGAGAGAGGAGAGGGGTAAAAGGGTGAGAGAGAGAGCGAGAGCGAGAGCGAGAGAGAGGGAGGGGGCATGAGAGCTTCTCTTCCTGACCGGGCAGAATCTTTCTAGGTGGCCCGGCGCAGAGGATGAAAAAGAAAAAAAGAAAATTACATCCAAACACCCCACAATTAAATTTTCCATGTAATTAAATCAATTAAATGTTATTAAAAAAAAAACATGTAAACTACGTCAACCGCTGTGAGCCATTTGCATTTTTAATCAGGCCAGATTAATTCTAATAAGCAAGTCAGGCTAAGGCGTAGATGGCACGGGGCCTATTGTGTCTCTGTCACACTCTCCTAATTCTACAATTACATTCAGCATCCCATTATGCTAATTGCCATTTTATTAAGACTTTATTTCCCAATCAACAATCAGTCAAGGCTTTTAGGTACTAATCTCTGACTCGTCCATTTTTTTTTCCACCTCAGGAGCAAGCGTCCCACGAGTTTTCCAACGCTCACCGCAAAACAAAGGATCACAAAAGAGTCCAAAGGTTTAAGGAACCACGACTCCAGCGACGCACTGGAAACCAAGCGGCAAAACAGCAAGGGACTCACAAAAAAGGTGTCGCACATCCATATACACGGTAGCAACACCCAGAGTGGGATGGGAGCCAAACAAGTTGAAATTCACGGTAACCGATATTGAACTGCTGCACAGTTGGCCGAGCAAAATTGCGCGGGGCAGGCGGGGGCAACGTGTCTGATGTTGGAGAACCGGTGGTTCCAAGGTCTCCTCAAGAGTCAAATAAATAATAATAAAAAAAAAAAAAAAGTTCTCAGGGTTATCTGCAGAAAAGACGAGTCGAGGCTGGTCAATGCTGAAAAAATCAGATATCCCCATCGATATCACCTCGATATAGATCATTTTACGATACGGGGATGGCGACTGGTGATTTGATAAATATTTAGACACAAGAAAACGTGAAATGTGGATATTATGAGCAAGCGGGCACCTGTGGAGGCGCTAGTTGGAAAACAGCTAGAACAGAAAAATTGCATTACTTTACTGTAATTCTACTTAAAGTGGTTTGCACCGTCGCCTCACAGCAAGAAGGTTGTGGGTTCCAACCCCGGCCGCCCCAGGTCTGTGTTGAGCTTGCATGTAGTGTTTCTCCCTGTGTGTGCGTGGATTTCCTCCCACCATCTAAAGACCTGCATGCATCACTCAAATCTAAGTCACAAGACTCGGTTTGCTCACCATGTGACTACAGTGTGTGTGTGTGTGTGTGTGTGTGTGTGTAAAGTGACCTTGGGTCCCTTGAAAGGCGCTATATAAATGATCAAAGCTGCTATTATTATTATTATTATTATTATAATTAAGTTCCTGAGTCTCAAATTACAATATCGATATTATGTCTATACATCGCCCATCCCTCATGGAACCCAAACTTAACAGTACATGTCTCCATCTAAGGACAGTGATAGAATTAAGGAGAATACCATACTGTTTATAAAACATATTAGATCATTTATATATAGATATGTTATAACTGGCTAGGGCTGTGCGATATAAAAAATGTTTTATCGTATATATTTTTTATACCATGAAAAACGGTCGTGATTTGTCGCTAATTCATATCGGAAAATAAAATAAAATAAATGAAATAAATACATCTATAATAAAAACACTATTTTTATTGTTTTTTATTTTTGTGGGGTTTTTTTTTTTTGTTTTTTTTTATCGCCGCCGAGTCTTCGTGGGCCGGTCGCCGCCCAGCGCAATGAGACTCGACCGGTCGAGCCGAGTCCGCGGCGAGCTGTTTTATTTTTTTGTTACGTAGGTGGTAAAAAAAATGTGTGTAAATAAAAGTCACATTTTCTTTAAATGGAGTGTTTTACACGGGGTTTTTAAAATACGGCGATCGCCGGTGCTGCATCGGCTCATGTGTCACCGAAGGTTCCTCTTGTGCCGGTAAAACGTCGTTCTAAGAACCACGACCGTTCCCAGTTCCTGCAAACACAATGGAAAAAAAAAAGGGGGGGGGAGGTCCTCCAGCTGTTTTTAGAACTGTGAAAAAGTGCCTGCGGTGTGAAAAACGCCCACACCATAAGGTGAGGATGACTACCATGCTCAACCATACCAAAAAGTACCCTTTTCAGAAGCATTTTTAACATATCTGCCAATCACGTTTTAGTTTGAGGTTTCGATGAAGGAAAGTTTACATCTTAAACTTTGGATGGAAGGATGGAAGGATGGAAAAGGATGGAAGATTTAGGCCATGTCGCCCAGCCCGAATACTGCCTGTAAAAACAAAAATATATTTAGTGATTGTACCTGTAATACGCAATGTGATCTGAGTCATGTCTGATGTTCTCCATCACGCCCATGATGAGAAACACCCAGAGCCAGCCACAAGTGCAGCCATGGCTATCAGAACAGTTCATGTGGCATTTCTTTGAAAACATCGCACAGAATTTTTTTTTTTTTTTTTATCTCTGCGGTTATGGTTGTGTTCTTGAGAAAACCCCAAACTGAAGGAAATATTGCTGTTTTGGATACAATATGGGGTATGCAATCATGGTTTTGAGACCTGAATTCATGCATGACTGACAGTCTCCTGCAAAGATTAACACCGAGATCAAGGGCAAATATTACATCAAATATATAATATCATATTATACTAAAATTAGGTCAGTCAGCGTTGCATCAGCACAATAAACCCTCACCCAGGGCGACCTAAGACCTCATTCCTAAACGAATAACTCCATAAATGATGCAATAGTACAATTTCGATGCGTAAAGACATATTTGTCTTTCTGTCTTGACACAAATCAGCAGCTTGACGCGTCGCATGTCTCTGTTTCTGTGTCTGCGGCATTGTTTCCACCCTGCACTCACTCAACTGCACCCCCAATTCTGCTTTTTAGTGAACGATATCACACACACACACACACACAGACACACACACACACACACACACACACACACACACACACACACACACACACACACACACACACACACCCATCACCACCGTTTATTTTACCTCTTTGATGTAATATCTGGAATAGAAATATGAAAAATGACTGTATTTTCCTGTCCTTGCGTTGTTTATGTTGCGTTTTCATAATTGTTTATAGTTTCTGACAACGTATTCCGCGGCGCCTTTTTTTTTTTCCACTTGTCATCTCGTTTTAATCTTCATTCCGTCTGAGGTGAGTTATTTTTATCCAGCGCTTTTGAGTTTTGTTTCAGCTCTTTCGGTGTTTTATCATTTTGTAAACGTGAAATAGGTTCAAACAGGGCTGAAAATACATTCAATTGATTTTATATTTCGGCCTCGGTACAAAGAAAAACACTTTCCCCATCTTTTCCCCGGATGTCCTTAAGTCTGTCAATTTTGAACAGGAAAAACGAAACACATCCTGTTTTTCAATAACCAAAAAGGTTTTTTCGAGCACGACCGTATCTGCTGCGGCTACGCTCCGCCCCGTTTTGCCCCCCCCCGCTGCTGGGATCATTAAAATCGATCTCATCGAATCTAAATTAAGATTGGGGCTTCGGTGCTTGTACAGCGGTTGCTTATTGTGAAAGTATTTTTTTTTTTTTGCAGCCCTCCGGGAAACCGTCCTGCATCCTACGCCGCAACGTCACGCCGTCATCGCTCTCATTTTCTCCACCCCCCCCACCCCCGAAAAACAACCACTAAATTTAGCGGCGGAGAGAAGAGCGAGCGGTCGGCGCTGATTCAGCCGGACAGGTACAGGGAAAGTGTATTAATTCTCTCGTAAGAGAGGAAAGTGCTTTTCACCGTTCCAATAGCCCCCCACTTTGCTCACATCGCTGTGCATTAATGCCCTTTTCAGAAAGCTCCTTTTCCTTAAGAGGGATGAATTACTCGGCTACTTTCAGTCGCCGCACGGGAATTTTTTTCCTCGCACAAAGGCCGAGCGCGGCTGATGAAACCAAACCGACAAAGTGTAGGGAATGCGGGGCGTTCGAAAAAGCCACGGGGCCTCTCACCTCGCCGTTCCTCGGCGAGGGCGCGGGCCCCTCCTTTAGATCGCGCAGCCATTTCGACAGCGCCACTTGCCGCCAGTCTCCGCGCGCAGCCGAAATGAAAAGGCCTCGTGGCCTCGCCGTTAAAATATGACTTGCTATCTCTCTCCGAAGGGGGACTGGATGAGCTCCCTCTTTTAAGTACACACGAGGTGAGCGTTACCATGGCGACCGGGAGCGTTGTGAAGGCTGCTCCATTGTGGCGTGGGGGGAACAGCTGTCTTTACTTTTGGCAGGCAAACAGGCTCATTAAGGGCGGCCCTGTTTATTTTGTGCCCGATACCTAGCCCTGAGCAAACACCGGCCTATCTCCTCTACGCAGCCCTCGCAGCCTCCAACACTTCCTTCCCCCGTTGCGGAGGGAGTCCCCTGTTCCCTCCCGCCGCCTTCGGCCGAAGCTGCCGGTGGCTGTCGGAGAATGCGTGGTTAATTGAGAAATTTGGTACGTGGTGCGTGTGTGTATGTGTGTGCGCGCGTTTCATGCGCGCCGCGCTGCACAGCCGCCGTCCTGTCTGATATCGCATCTCCCGGCACGCCGTGACAGAGCGCTCTTTGTTTGTTGTGCTGCCTAACTGATAATGGCTTCATTCTCCCGGAGGGCTTCGCAGCTAACAGTAAAATTTTGGAGCGCAGCACTTTCGTTGGCGTATTTTCCGCCCCGCCGCGGCGCTGTCTCAGCTGTGACTGACAAGGCAGGTTGAAGTCATATCGCTTGGACAAAAATTCCATTTAAGAGAGAAAATGGCATTGAATGTCATTCCATTATTACAAACAGGGGAACGTACCTAAAATGAAAAGCAAAAAAACATCTGATCCCAAAAGGCTTTTGCTTGAATCGACACCACATAGCACTCTTCTTTAACCCTTGAATACTGCGTTTAACCGACCAACACTGTTTCGGCCACAGTGGCCGGTGCTCTACAGGTCACCTCAAAATTGTGAGACGTACATATTAAACCTTTTCAAAAAGTTATTATTTCAAATGATCGTCATTTCACGGACTTTCATGACAACATTGACCAGATATTTCAGGGGGTTTTTTTGTGCGCGTCCGACAGGCTTCCCTTGATGGTTTTTCATTAAAACGCACACAACATGCGCTAATTAATTATTAATCAAACTTCGATGGTCACGATGGTCAAGTTTTTTTTGTTTTTTTTAAATTCGCTGGCATGTTTTTAGTATCTTACACATGTAACGTTTGTCTCGCATTGGATGAGGGACAGATTCGGCACAATAACATTCATTATGAGGAGCTTCCCCCGGCGGGCCCCCGACAGGATGATGACAAAATAACCCATCAAAACACAACTGATATGAAAAATTGAATTAAATTTTTTTATTTTTTATTTTTTATATCAAGACAGCACGTTTTAATGAATATATAAAGCACCAGGTTGGTGTCGTCCAGAATAATCTATAAATAAATAATATTTGATGCCATGAAGCGGTGTAAGTGCACATCTGGTACAGCGTCGGCCCTGGGACCAATCCGACCATGTTTTCAACTCACGGGCCTCCCTGTGACCGTGACCCCCGCCTCCCCTTCAACTTGTGTATTTTCTCCTTCTTCATCAGAGGATGACTCACTGCGCATCTACAGCTTGCGCTCCCGACTGCGTTCATCGGGCGTCCCCGGTTTGGGACGCGTCATTATCACCGTCCGGGGTTTAGGGGCGAGGGCTTCATTGACGGAGAGTCTTGCGCTCCCGTCCCTCTTCCGACGATCGCCTCCGACTGGCTGAGTGAGTGCAGTGTGTGCTGAGTGGGACCTTTGTGTCCGTGCGTTGCCCCTCTCGGGCGGCAACGGATTCAATTCCCCGCGACGTAGATCTGCACCTGCCTCATGTCTACGAGGCATTGGCGAGCTTGAATACAGCAGCCTACCTTTGGTTCAAATGAAAGGTGGTGCTCTTTATGTGTGCGGCGAGAGCATTGAGTGAGAGAGAGAGAGAGAGAGAGAGCGAGAGAGAGAGAGCGAGAGAGAGAGAGAGAGTTATTTATACTCGCTGCCGGTTCATAAAGGCCTGTTTTCCTTTGTGGCCAAAACTGGCCAAAGCATCAAAATGGGGTGCAAAGTGCTTACAGACATAAAACAGAACATCACAACGTCAATATTCTGTATGGAAGTTCATGACCCCAAATGAGGCAGAGTCTCCCGGCCTCAGGCTGAAACACGCATGTTAACCAGCCTTTTGGTGGTGATAAACACCGAAATTTGGATCAAACCTGTCCAACAAAAATACACTGGTTAAATGCGTATTCTCGGTGAGTAGCGTTTGAAGCGTAGTCCTGTGAAACCCCCTTACTTATTTGAGTTTGTCCCCTTTCTCCATTTGTCAAGCCCAAAGTCACAATACATTGTGAAATGATTCCCTAATGTGGAGTAATGAGGCTGTCATGGCAAAGCAATCTCTGCTTGTTTGAGTTTGACTCATGTTGTAGATTCAATTAAATCAGCTGAAGTCGAGCTGGCCGCGGGCCAGATCGGTAATGGGTGACCTCATTCAAACAATGCTCTGACATATTGAAACAATAAGAGGAAGGGCCTTGAGCCAGTTGCAAAAGCAAAGCCCTCTTAAAGGCGATAAGGTAGAAAAATGACAGAGCAGTCGCTGAAGTGTTTTGGAGAAACGTATACAGTAATGTGTCTTCGGAGCGCTTTTTTTTTTTTTTTCCCCCCTCTGTTTTTTTTTCGTCTCTGCACCAGGAACCCGGGATCTTTGCCCCGATGAGCCCCCCCCCCCCCCCCTCGCGCGCGTGTAGCTTTCGATCAGGTCGAACACGGAATCACGATCACCTCGGGGGGGAGGGGGGGGTGTTTGAATGATTCTTAACCCCGCTTCGCTAAACAAGCCGTCCGGTAAACAGGGGACGAGTAGCCGGAGCTAGCCCGACTACCGAGCGGAATTCTGACCGCGGTTTCCTTTGTATATCTTCGCTGAAAACAACATTTTTTGGGGGGGCTGTTATGATAAAAACCCTCAGACACGTTTCGGCGCAGCTGGCTCGTGTCCTTTCGGGGAGATTTATTTGCCCACTTAAGTCGAAACTGATTTATTTGGATGTTGAAATGCCTGGAATCTAAATCATGACACAAACACTCCCGAGGCGATATGTAAACACTTTCCAGTCCCATCAACACCCGTGCTTTCTGCCCAATAACGCCGGTGCCCCGGGGCTGAACACTCCTCACTTTAGGAATCGCATACCTCAGCCTGTGTTCGAGGAATTAAGGAATCGTGAAGGAACGGGTCTAAATGCCTTCATTGACGGAACGCGGCCCTTCAGAACGCTCTGCTTCGGGGGTCTAAGTCACCGTGTCTGCAGCTTCTAGATACGCAGCCCGCGTCTGCCGTGGAATTAGAGAAAAAAAGATGAGGTAATAAAAATCAAGGAATGCAAGAAACATCTTCCATCACTAAGCCTTTTTTTTTTTTTTTTTTTTTTCTATTTACACGGCCCTCAGCGGTTGCAATAAGCGGATAAAAGAGCTTATTATTAGAACAGTGTAAATCACAAACACACAAACACACACTCTCACACGCGCGCACACGCCCATGCACGCACACACACACACGCACAAACACACACACACAGCGGCTGCACCTCATTAAGTGGCATTCCCTTTGGCCCTCGTTCCATTAGAAATTAAAACTCTGGACAATTAGCGGCAGATTGGTCTTAGCTCAGTGCACTACAGTCCTGCTCTCAAGGCTCCGAGATGACTTAATTAAAGGCTCATCTGAAAAGCGGCACAATGGCCCCTGAGCGAGCGGCGAATACCTGGCAACCCGCAATCAGCAGCGCGCTCGATAAGTGAAGGATTGAAGCGGCGGCAGAAATAGCAGCGTAAACAGGCAGAGGCTGTCCAAGGTTAGTAATAAGGCCGGGGGGAAGAGATTGAAGAGAGGTTTGCTCAAACTGTGGTCGGGGGAGCCCCCCGGGAGCCGTGGCACACGTAGAGGGGGGTCCCCAGATAATTTCAGCCGAACGATTATCAAATTTTGCCTCGATACACTCAGGCAGGGGAACCCCCTCATATCGAAGTTGAAACTCCTAATTATTTTCACTGTGTGTTACGCAGATGGGCATGTCAACGTACTATTTTCACTAATTAGCCATAAATTCAGTGTCTTTTATGTGTCAGGGGACCCTGGGTCCATCGACTATGAAAAGGTTGAGAAGAACTTCAGAAATCATTGACTTCAAGTTGAATACACTAAACTATGAGTGGGAGTGATTATTTGTATTAAAAGTAGGAAAGAAGCAGTGCATCTCTGGTTTTAAGAGGCGGCGAAAATCCTGAAAGACGACAACAGGAGCTTAATTCCTCCCCAGATTTCCTGATCCATAGCCCCCACACTATGAAAGAACACCAACACACAAACACACACTTCCCATATGATCAAACCATCTGCATTTCATGTAACGATTGACGAATGTGCCCTTCAAACGGGAACGATAGACAGATCGGGGGGAGGGAGCCGGGCAGAGGAGAGAGAGAGAGAGAGAGAGAGAGAGAGAGAGAGAGAGAGAGAGAGAAAGAGAGAGAGAGAGATTTGACAGATCCATGTTCTTGGCTTGGTCACATGACTCCATGTCCCATTATATTTCGATGTTGTCAGAAAGAGCAGAGGAAATGAAATGTAGCGTGTGTGTGTGTGTGTGTGTGTATGTGTGTGTGTGTGTGTGTGTGTGTGTGTGTGTGTGTGTGTGTGTGTGTGTGTGTGTGTTGTGTGTACAGTGTTTGTCTCTATGGATTTGTGCTTACGTGGTTTGTCTGTATCTTTCTGTGTGTGTGTGTATGTGTGTGTGTGTGTGTGTATGTGTGTATGTGTGTATGTGTGTGTGTGTGTGTAATTTGGAGGACAACAGTTTTTGTCCGATACCCACAATCTCAAAGGGCTGACCTGGGAGTCCTTGGGAGCCTCTCAGATCTACTTTAAACTGTTTCAATGGGCGAATAAAGGAGCTGCAAATCATACAAATACAGCTTTGCCACCCAAAGATAAAAACATTTATTTTTTATTCCCAGCCTTCCCCTCTGTGAAGTCTCTTATGTCCACACAACACAAAGTGTCATATGAAGAAAAAACGTTTTTCCAGATACAGTGTGTCGACAGGTTATTATTGTCCAAAGCAGAGCAAGGCCAATAAAAAAAGTATTATTTTAAATTTTAATATACTGTAATTACAGTAATGTTTGTGGTAGATGTGATGATGGAAATACAGAGAGAGAGAGACAGAGAGAGAGAGAGAGAGAGAGAGAACGAGCGAGCATGGTTTTAAAACAATGGGAAAACTTCAAACAATGGGCAATGAAAGATGCAGTCGTTCTTTGGACACATCATAGTGACAGTTGAGAAATTCCTTTGTGTGTGGGTGTGTGTGTGTGTGTGTGTGTGTGTGTGTGTGTGTGTGTGTGTGTGTGTGTGTGTGTGTGTGTGTGTGTGTGCATGTGGGTGTGGGTCTGTGTGTGTGTGTGTGTGTGTGCGTGCGTGCGTGCGTGTGTGTGTGTGTGTGTGTGCATTCAAAGCACAACACACCTGAATACTAAATAGCAGCGTTAATAGGACATTGGGGGTCGCCATTACACATTTAATGTCCTTATAATCTCATTATTAATCTCATAATATTTACCTCATAATATAATTTTGCGTCCTCATAAAAAAGGCTGTAATGGCCTTTTTTAGTATTTTATCGGCATCTCCTGGTTTACACTCGTGATTCAAAAAATTGTTATAGTGCTGTTTTCGTCATCGTATAATCCAGACAAATCCTGTTTATTTACCTGTGTGTTTGTATGTGTGTGTGTGTGTGTGTGTGTGTGTGTGTGTGTGCATGTGTGTGTGTGTGTGTGTGTGTGTCGTCGTTTATCAAACTAGTTCCACTAAAAAAACCCACAAACTTCCTCCCATTGAATTGGGAGCACGATCAGCAGACATCCGACACTGAGGGATACACCTTCCTAGGACACGCTACCGCAACATGTTGGTCTGTTCGTTTGTTCGATTCTTTGTTTGTTGGTTTTTTCGGGGGGGTCTCCTGGCTTGTTTCCCTGTTTTGTGGCCAGCTTTTAAATTGTTGTTTTTTTTCCGTCCTTTCCAGCCGTACCGCGTGACCTGGAGTTACCCACCAAAGCAGCGTACCACCCGAGCCGCTGATTAGCCGCTGGTCTCTGGCTCAGTAAGAGACGACCATCCCTCCAGCCGCCCCACACGGCTCCTCCCCCTTTTCTCAGCGTCTCGTCAGCGCCTCAACGCAGCGTTTGGGTCACTCTTTAGAGCCACGCTCAGGTGGTTTTGTGGGGAAATGACTTGATTTGTCCAACGTCTCGGGGCCGCCCGGGTGTCTTTAGGGACGAATAACAGAGGCCGCTCTGTGGATGTGGACAATACCACTTTGTCATGTTACACACAATATTGGCGGAACATTCGCTCTTGCTGCAATTAAAGTAAAAGGAGGCTTGTAAGACGTACTTAAAGGTGCAGCTTTAAAGTCACCGTCTGTACTTCACGGCCTGTATTCGGAACTTTTACTGTACCTACGTGAAGGTAGAAATCCCCCCCATACAAAATGAGTTGGGTAAAAGTATCTGCTCCTAAGTGTACCGAAAGAAAAAGTACATGTCATTTCCCATGCCCTGATGTAACTGCCTATAATATGGTAGAAAATGTCTACTGTACCTTCTTTTCTGCAGATGAGTGCTAGTAGTGTAGGTGGTATAATAGTATACGAGGATATGAAACAAGTGAATCATCGATGAGCAATCCTAAAACAGCGGTTTGATCGATTCAGTGCCGGGTTTTTCCTCTTGCTTTTGTTAAATGCTTACCAGCAGGCCAGCAACTGAAGTAGCACAACAGCGTTAGAAATGGAGTCGGGTGAAAAGTACAGATATTTGTGTTGAGTCAAAGTCGAAAGCCTCTGAAACTCGGCATACTGAGGAAAGCGGGGATACTTGAAAAATGCGATTAAGTCCAGTTACAAAGCGCCATGCGGCACCACGACAGGTGCAGTACAGGCCTCTTGTTTTGCTCGGAAAGCCAAATTAACTCGACCCCCCATCTGCCCCCCTTCCCCCTAATGAAACGTCAAAGTCAAACCCTCTGACAATGGCCGCTCCGTTCCATTATCCCTGTGCCTCGTCCAATCGCCGATCCTATCTGGGGCCGGCACCAAAATAGAACACCTATTATATTTTCGAGCGTTATTTTTAGAACTTTTCTGACACTGCCGTCCGTACCTCTCAGCCGTCGACTCGCGCTCGCTGCACGTGGGCTTTTAGCGGTGACGGGCGCGTGCGGGGTGGGGGGGGGGGGTGTTGAAGCGGGCTCATCGGCTGTTCTTCTATTTTTGGTTGATTTTGCCGAATTAGGGGCTGCAGTGATTCTCACCAGGCTGCGTTTCCAGCCCCCCGAAATCACATTCCTCCGGGACCAGAACGCCTCACACGCACGCCCCCCTCATGTGCACATAGACACACACACACACACACACATACACATCCTTCCTGTACATGCGTAGGCATGTACAGGAAAGGTGTGTGTGTGTGTTTATGTGTGTGTGCAAGTGTGCAAGAGACACACACAAACACACTCCTACAGACATACAGACATACAGACATACAGACATATATACACACACACACACACACACATACGCTCACACACACACACACACACACACACACTGCAGCTCACTCGTGCATGTGGTCTGTGCCAGTAAGTGCTGCTCGGGGCTATGGTTTTTCACTACTGTGTCTACTGTGTTATTAACAATTCTATAAAAAGATCGACTCAAGTTTCCCTTTCCTGTTGGTTTCCAGTGTTAACAACCCCAGTGAGCGGGGGGTGGGGTGGGGTGGGGTGGGGTGGGGTGGGGTGGGGTTTGGTTGGGTTGGTTTGGTTTGTGGGGGGTTAGTTAGGAGCTAGAGCAGATAGACGCTCTTCGCGGATCGCACAACAGCGCTGACCAAGTCATACTTTCCAAAATTCCTCCGTTTCTTTCCCCTGTTTGTTTTTCTTAGCAACATCACTCAACGGCGTGGCTCCTGGCCAACCTGGGACTAAATAGGTCGACAACACAAAGAGAGCTCTCTACCCCCCCCCCCCACTCTCCCCCCACCCCCCTCCCTCTCTCTACATCTCCCCACTAACCTCTCCCTCCACCTCGTTCTTTCTCTTCCACACCCCTCCCATGCAAAACATCCCTTTGACACTTTCGACAACTCCACTTTGACCTTTTTTCTCTCCGCCCAACCCCTTTTCCCGTCGGCATTGATATCGCCATGGCAATTTGTAAAAAAAAAAGAAAATAAATTTGAAAAGCCCAGAGCATTAGCCCACTCTTCTCTCCCTCCGCCCGTTGCAAAATAAACCTGGAGCTCATCATTAGCTCGCCAGAGAGGGAGGAAGGTGCCGTAGTACGATTCCCGCGGTGGCGACGGCTGCTCGGTGGGTTGCCTGCTGTCTCCGCTGACTGGATTGGACGCAGGCAATCATTGCCTTGTACAGGCAATTATATCTGCCAGCTGAATATGTCAGACAAAATAAACACATGCTTCTTAGAGACCATACGGAAAATAAAAACAGACACTGCGTGGGGGAGAGGAGAAAACAGTAAACTGTGGATCGTCGGAGTCTCGCTCTCCCTCTCTCGCTCCGGATTCCTGCACGATGCCGCTGCGCGACTCAGAAAACCTGTAGGTGTGGTAATGAACGACACACACGCACAATTGCATTAGTTCTTCACGACCCCCTCCGGGGCACGTTTAATGAGCCAGCATTCACCACTCAATTGAGTTGGAGTTTTGATTTGTGACACCGGTGGAAATGTTCTTTTCATTGGACGTCCCACGTTCAAACCCTCGCGCACTGTTATGCTGGGATTAG
This sequence comes from Zeus faber, assembly GCF_960531495.2. Taxonomy (NCBI): domain Eukaryota; kingdom Metazoa; phylum Chordata; class Actinopteri; order Zeiformes; family Zeidae; genus Zeus; species Zeus faber. The sequence continues at coordinate 9,784,521 of NC_137194.1, read as the reverse complement.
ACCAACGATTCAACTTTTTGTGAGGGTTCGCTCCCAGTTGGCGTACAGCACAAACAAGGCACTGACACCAGGCCGATAATATTTGTGGAGGATATTCAGTCAAAACGGGGGTGGTGAGAAGCTTGCCGTGGCCCATGGTGTTTGCACAGGACATACCTCAGGAAGCTGAGACAACTGGGACTGTTTGTCCAGCTTCCACACGCTTCCATCCATACATCCAGGGCCCCAAGACGGAGCCCTGCGGCACCCCTTCCCCTCTCACACTTTCTCCAATCAACAGTATTTGTCTGGGTTGGTTTGCCACCAGCTTGGAAAAACACTGGATATCCAGGCCGTGAGACGCTAACTTTGGCAATTTGGAAATAAGGAATGGTAATGTTTGTTCCATCTATCGTGGACTGCCCGGGCGTGGTGCGGGCACTCAACCAACGTCCGGCATTTGGCGGTTTGTTTGTTTGTCTGATTTTTAACCTGTTCCCTGTTTTAACACCGTAATAATATGGAAGTATTTCAAAGCTCTCAGTTTGAATGTCTCTCAAATTTGTGATTGTGAATTTCACATGCTTATGAATTTGAAATGTTTACCTCGGGGACGGGTTATGGAGCTCCAACAGATTTTGAGAATATAAAAATGCCAGAATCGTACTGAGCTCTTCCCCAAAGTGACCTCACTGCTCAACTTTGAATTATATTATGAAATACGGGGCCCAACAATAACAAGTTGCCCGGTTGCCAAGGGCAAACAGATTTGGGCCATCGTCAACCATCTTATGTGGTCCGGTTGTCAATAAGCGCAGTACACCTCCGCATTGCTAGAAACGTCTGCCAAGGAAGTTTTCCTGGTGCAGTGATTGACTCCGTCAAAAATGCTGGAAAAAGTAACAATATGAAATATGGCATATAATTAGGATCATCACCAAAATGATTTCAATTCTGCAACAGTTTTCCCCGTTTTGGCAACCTACAAGCCCATGGTTGCCAAGTGTCTGTCGAGCTGTTAACTGTGTTGCTTATTTATTGTATTGTTCCAAGTTGTTTGTCAAAGCCAAAGTAACATTTACATTTCTGTGGTTTATTCTATTCTATCTCCGTTTTCCCCGAAGGATTTACTTGTACACCTTTCACGAAAGTGCCTGAAAAATGTCTTGACTGCACAAAAATAAACCTCTAATTTCCAATTGGCAAGTAAACCAGAACAACATTACCTTGCACATTTACTTTGTTCAAAGGAGACGTCCAATCTGCATCGCCAGCACAAAATGATACTTGGTAAGTCGGCAATCAAACTCAATCAAATTAAAGCGCATTAAAGTCAACCACAAAAATTCCCCTATCTTCCACGCAATTGTTGTTTCTTTTTTCCCGGCTCTGCGAGAGAGAGAGAGAGAGAGAGAGAGAGAGAGAGAGAGAGAGAGAAAGAGAGAGAAAATAAATAATCAAAACGGGGATAAATAAATAACCCGGGCTGACGAATGTACCGCATTACGAGCGCGTCAATTTTAACAAGCCGCGCCATTGACTTCTTCGCGCCCGCAGCCATTAACAAACATCATCAGCTCTACCCAGGGGCCCGTTTTTGCAGCAGGTGCGGCCCCGTTGTCCTCCTCGCTCTTCGTCTGCAGGTACAAGGCGAGCGCCGCAGCCAGGCCTCGCGGGACGGCCTCGGCTGACGAATGCAAACACACACAGCGGAGTGGGACGACTGGTCTTAATTACTGTGAGGCAACAGACGCTGAGGGGGAAGAAGTAGTAGCCACCAGCAAACAGGCAACTCTTTCTGTCAGGCCGACTAATTGGCACATGGGTATCCCTTTCTCTCTCTCTCTCTCTCTCTCTCTCTCTCTCTCTCGCCCACTCTAACCCCTGCCCTTTCTCTCTCTCTCTCTCTCTCTCGTTCGCTCTCTCATTCTCTCTCTCTCTCTCTCTCTCTCTCTCTCTCTCTCTTTGTCTCGCTCAAATCTCTATCAAACACAAACATTGTGTTAACAGAGCCACAGGAACAGGCATCTCAATGCTGAAATGAGGGAACTTCTCTCCGTTCTCACTTGTCTCTCCCTCGCTCCCCAGAATTTTTAGTTTACTAAAATTGTTACTTTCACTGGTTTCGTCCTTCTTTCGCTAGTCATTGACATTAAAAAAAAAAAAAGGAAAGAAAAAGCAGAAGGAAAATATATAATTTGTACAACACTGCACAAAAACGAGAAGTAGGCGCTACGTGAAGGGGTCAGGAGAGGGACAAAATCGCAACGAGTAGGGGGAGGGTGGTTCAGGAAAATAACAGTGTGAGCTACTGTACATGCGGCTTTCTGGGAGGGGGCTAATGTCACAGGCCATTCCTATTTTACTGAAATGAGTCCAAATAGCGGGGACCCTTATTAAAAAGCTCCTCTGTGTGTCAGGGCAGTGCGGAATATGATTTAGTGTCTGGTTAGGCTCTGGCCCTGCTCGCTCGGTGTCACTGGCCCTTCCTCTGCACAGGGCTATGAAAGCAATTGTGATTGTGACTCCATAGTCAGCAAAACGTTTGAATGGCCCTGAGTTGGCATGTGTGCATACACACACGTGCACGCACGCGCGTGCAGACACACACACACACACACACACACACATCAGACAATCACAAACACCCACAGGCACATGCACGCACACAGACTGTCCCTGTGCTGGGCCACTGATTACTTCAACCTATTTGACTCTCACTCATCCTTTTACTCTCACTCTATCTCTCTCTCTGTCTCTCTCTCTCTCTCTGTCTCTCTCTCTCTGTCTCTCTCTCTCTCTCTGTCTCTCTCTGTCTGTCTCTCTCTCTCTCTGCCTGTCACATACCACAGACTGTGTCATTAGCTAATAGCAACAACACCGCTGGCCCTATAGGAAATATACAGCCGTTTGCATTACTGAGAGTGCTTCATTTCACAGACCGAGCAGCCCCTACATATATATATACGCCCAATAACGCCCACGAACTAAGATCAAACCTCGCATTGGGAGAGAAAGAAATTGGGGTCGGCCGGTGAAATGTGTGAAAGACTTTGTATTTCTGGAATCGAAAAAAGGCTTTTACCATAGGAACCGCGGCCAAACCTGCCGGGACGACGGAGACGGAAATTGCCGGAATATGTTAATGAAAAGTAATTGAACCTTTGCTCATCACAGGTAATAAAAGACAGAAGCCATCCAAGCAGATAAGGCATTCGGAGCAACAGATCAGCGGGCAGACAGACAGCTTATCTGCGGTACAGGAGACCACCAAGTAACAAAGCCAGCTCTTCAGTCACGGCCTATCTCAGCAGATATCAGTTGTTGGAAGGATACATGAGCTGGGTGGGTCCTGGGCGTACAAACACAGGGCCTACTCAGCACTCTGTTCTATTGCCACGCTGTCTCTCGGGCGCGGCGGCAGCGCTGTTTGATTAAGGTATTCAAATAGAAGCCGAGACACTGTTTACCCTTATTTCCCAGAGCAAACTGGGGGCGCTGGACACGGCGATGGCCGCGCGCGTAATTGCAGTCGCGGACGTTGCGTGACGGCGCCGGGGGCGAGCGCCCACTTTTTTTTTTTTTTTTTTTTTTCTTCCCCAACAAACGGCCTTTCTTTGATGAATTGTTTAATGTGCGTCCGGGCGGCACGCACCTCGCGCTGCGAGTAAGGTGGTGCACGCGGCATTAAAACGTGGCAGTTTCATGTTACCATCAGAGCACAAAGCCTTTGGTAATGACAGCGTTCAATGTTATTTCTAGGCTGTGGGAGGGCCACGGCAGAAAGAGAGCGAGAGAGGGAGAGAGAGAGAGAGAGAGAGAGAGAGAGACTATTAAAAGTATTTAAGTAGACACGTTGCAGATTATTTAGGGTTTCCTTTGTCAACCAACGTCCCTTCACTCTTCCCCTTCGATTATCTCGTTTCCACGAAAGTGAAACGGATCTGCTCGAATGAGATCCATGGGAAAAGAAGGCTCATATTTAGTGCTTTTAAGGTTTCATTCTGAACAACCGACGGGCTGAGCTGACTCATACTGATAGTGATGAAGGCAGCAATTCATGGCGGTGACCTTCATGTTCAGTAAACTGTCTAAAAACCAAAGCCCTCAGAAGCAGGGAGGATCACATTGGGAGTGTGCGCTGTCGAATGGAGGAAAAAAAATAAACTCGGTGGCTTCTCTCGAACGAGGCGATAGGCGTGAAGGTACAGCAGCGCACGTGTTTACTGGAAGTCACATACATTCGCTAATTGCCTGAACAAGGCCTGTGACTGCAAATAGCTTTGAGGGTAATTCGGCTGCAAACAAAAACAAAAAAAAAGCCGTGCTCATAAAACAAACAGCGAAAGAGAAATATTAGCATACACTCGTGTTTCCCAATTAAGCTTTTGTGTGACTCAAATTAACACTGTTAATTTCACAGGGATCAAATAAGAAAGGTTTTTCTCTGGGCTGTAAATTGCTTTTTTTTGGGGAACGCCGGGAGAAGTAGTGGAAAGTAGGAGAAGTAATCCCCTCTAAGTTTGAGACATGCGATTTGGCCAGAGTGCCGCAAGCAAGAAAATCATCTTACCAAAGCCTCTTTTTGTATTCAAATGAAGCTGACCCTTAGCCAATCATATTATCCAAACAGAAAATACCCCGCTCTGACCGGGAGCCAACACATTCACATGTGAGCCGCTGACAAAGTGGAAACCCAAACGGGAATCGAAATCGGAAAAAAAAAAAAAAAAAAAAAAAAAACCCACAAGCATACCAAACAGGCCCTCAAAACATTTGAACCTATCACCGTGATTGGTTTGTGTCCTTCGCCTGCACAGCTCCTTCTCGGAGAGCTGCGGACGGAATACGAAGTGAGCATTCAGCGCTGTCGGAGATGATTAGTGGCGGGCAGATCCCCTGCATAGATAGCGCCGCCATAAGGAACCAGGTGCCTTTCCAGCGCCGCGGCCCCTCGACTCACGTCGGAGGAAGGCGGAACTTGACCTGGTGGTCCGCCGCGTTGGCAAGACACCCAATGACCCCGCTGCCCCCCGGCCCCCGGTGCGAGAGCCAGCCACCGTGGTTTGTGGTGAACTGGTTTGTGTGTTATTATAACTCGCATTGTGTGGGAAGAGCCATTATGCTCTGACGATTTCAAACGCTCAAACCTGGAGAGTCGAAACCTCACTCCGTTACGTCCCAAACGACCCTGGGTTTGATGCTTGAGCTCCACTATCAACGCGGTGATTGTAGTTTAATATGTTAAGTATCTGTTTCTTTTTTGGTTTTGTTTTGTTTTGTTTCTAGGATTCGGGCTGTGTGCGTGCGTGTGTGTGCGTGCGTGCGTGCGTGCGTGTGTGCGATATCTGAGTATTCTTGGGATTATCCGCATGGAGGATGATCCTCCACTCGTTTGACCTACAAAAACATCGCCTACATCGGAGGAGATGCAGATGTTTTCGTGGGTCCGTTTGCGTGTCACAGGTGCAAAAAGCCGCTTCCGTCCGATACTTTGGCTCATCAGTGTATGTGCTCCACGGGCCTATTTCTGTCATCTGGCGTGGCGCGCACAACCAGCCGATAGTCGCACCCGCTTTCCTTCTATTTTTACGCCTCTCGTTTCAATTATTGCCCTCCTGCTAAACCTATGGAAGGGTACTGTAATTATAGACTTCCCTTTTTAAACATATGTATGAGAGCGACGGTAAAGGAGTAAAGTTCGGTGAACTGGGATGTTGCTTTCACCGACACAGATTTTCCATTGCCCACGTATAGTATGAAACAATGTGTTATCACGTTCCCACCGTCATTACAGGGCCATGCAAATCGGGCAAGGCAGTTTGATTTTCAGGTCTACGTTCTGACGAGGGTAAGTGACTATTTCTACGGTTTGATCGATGTTTTGGCACAATTAAGGCGTCAACGTTTTTTTTGGGGGTTTTTCTTTTTAACAAGTGGTGCCTCTGCTTAGAACAGGTTAAACTACACAATAGGACTCACAGTGCCTATCCACAAGATCATGTGTTGGGTGGATTATACTACAAATCCCAGGATCCCATTTAAAAGTGCGAACCAGGTTTATCCTCATCTTTGCTCTTTCCTTCCACTTCGATTGATCGGGGCAGGCCCGCTGCTCTTTTTTTTTGTGAATGCTCATCCATATCGAGAGTTTACTCTCCTCGGCTACCAACGCTGGCTTATAAAACCACTGTGGCTGGCTTTCGCTTCTCGAGCGTGGCGGACCCCGCCACCAACAATAGAAACAGCATAGAGGAGCACATACATAATACATTGAATGGTTGGTTCTTATAAAATGCCAGCTGGGGAAAAGTCTAGAACATGGGATTCATTTAAAAAAAAAAAAAAAAAATTTAACAAATTTATCTCACGGATTACCACTTTAAAGAGTCGGTCCAGCTCCCAGATCGAAAAGCAGCGATGTGTCAAAAAACAATCTACCGGTGCTGTTCCAGCCACTTCGGCTCTTTGTGGTTTACTACAAAGTAATTAACGGGACGTTGTTGGCTCGCGTCCGTGTCATTTCAAGTGCAACTCGCAGCGGTTACAAGCGAGCCGGCTGCAGGAGGCACTCAGGATAACGTTGGTGCTGTAGGAGCAGAGAGGGGCGGTATGGATCCCATACTGCCCCCAGTCTTCCACACCACAAACCACTCACACACTGGGACACTTTCATGCAGCCACAGCGCAGTCGGCGCGATGGGAAATCCAGGGGGGAACAACCTTAAAAGTTCGGTTTCGAACAACGGGTGATCGCGGAGCACTTTGCAAACACTTGACGCGTGATCGGCCTTCGCGTTAAAGAGCGAATCCGGTTTGTTTTTTGTTTTTTTTGTTTGTTTGTTTGTTTGTTTTTTTTAAGTGCGCGCCGAGCGTTTCCCCCGTTCCGCGCAGCCAACGCATGCGTTCGCGTCGCTTTCCGCAGGTGAGACAAACAGGACAATGTGCTCGTTGTGCATGTGACGCGTCGGTTGGAAAACGTGCACTATGCATTTACCTTGTTGGAGTGGTAGTAGTCCAGTGGGCTGAGACAAGTCGGATCAGTGGGCAAGGCGCACGAACCCACAGTGGACGGGGGCGCAGGATAGAATCTCACGTCCATCTCAGGGCGCACGGCGCTGAAGGCATGAAAATCACTTTGTGTGTCTTTGACTCACTATTGTTGAAGCGGAGGAGGGGTGGAATGAAGAAGGACAGAGGAGAGAATGAGAGAAAGAAGAGGAAGGAGAAGAAAAAAAAAAAAAAAAAAAAGTGGGTTGAGTTTCTCTGGCACTCTCCCCCTCACATCCGTTTTATTCTAATAACTTCTCCGGCACGAGCAACAACTCCAAGTGATGGGCAGTCCTCCTCTCCGAAACACTTGTGTGGAACTCAAAATCACATGCCAAAAAAAAAAAAAAAAATTTTTCAAAAATAAAAATAAAATGGCATGTACGTGCACGTGCTGGTGAGATTATTCCGTTGTTCCGGGACAGAATAAAGAAGAAAGGAGAGAGAAAGAAAGAAAAACCAAAAAAAAAAAAAAAAAAAAAAAAAAAAGACACTCCAACTTTGATCCGCAGTTTTTTTTTTTGGGGGGGGGGGGTTTGAAAGGTTCGGTGTAGTAGGAGTCCATCCAGCGCATACACAGCCTCTGCTCCCCCAGTGCTCCCAGCGCTCCACTGGCTTTGTTATGGAGGTGCGTGTCCGTGCACGGGTTCCAGGACGTAGGAGCGCTCCTCCCCGTGCCATGCGACCTCTGCCGATAATAAACGGGAGAGAGAGAGGGAGTGAGGAAGGGAGGGGGGGAGGAAGGGCGAGCGTGTGTGCGTGTGTGCGTGTGTTGGGGGGGGGGGGGGGGGGGTGCTGGCTGCCATGGCAACCGCGTTCCTTTCTGCAACTGCGCGCTCCTGATTAGCCGGAGATGTGGCGGCGGCGCACGGTGCGCGCTCCGTGCGCGGTGAAAAAAAGCGCGCACGAGCATCCATCAGCGCCTCAAAGAGCTTCCATTTGGGTTGTTGTGCCAAGGGAGAATGGGAGGAGGCTGCATGGAGGGATGGAGACACGGAGACAGGGAGACGGGGCGACGCGTGGACCGTCTCCCTGTGCAGTTGGACCGTTTTTTTTATTTGGTCCGTGCGTCTCTATTTGGATTCTCGACCCAAACCTGTTGTATTTTAATGCCAAAAGCACCTGATTATGCAAATCCCAGCGCAATCCACAGCCTGAAGCAGTGGGGAAAAATCAGTTTCTGGCCACAGAACTCCAGTCTGTGTGAATACAGTGGAGGTAAACTTTGTGATGTCTTTTTTATAAGCAAGTCCCGTAATCAAAACCGGCCAATACCCCCTCCAGGCATAAAATACATTATATAAAAGCAAAGATGGATAAAAGCAGATAAATAAAAAGCTTTGGACGGATAAAAAGTAATAATAATCAAACGACACAGATGTGTGGTTAAAGTACAATATAAAACAGGCCTGCCCTATAAAACACGATAACATTGTTGATTTTCTCAATTCAACTCTCACTGGCAAGCAAAACAATGTTCAGGGTATTTTAGCATTGGTTGACATTCACTGGAAACCACCATTTAACAGCAATTTTGAGGAAAAATAACCCTAAATACTCCAGTGTTCCACCAAACGTTACGCCCTTCATAATAACCGATGGTTTCGTCTGAGATTAATCTGCGGTTTGTTGACAACATACAGTCTTACCCAATTCTATTACCCTGATTGTCTGACTTTAATTTCAATCACCAAAACAATCAAAGTTGTTTTGGTGATTTTTGCGATTCAGTGCTAAGATTATACTGGTATGCTTTGATCAAAATGGATTAAAGAAGCTTAATGAGGGGAAAATAATGAAAGAAACAGCTCTGTACATTAAACCGGCCTCTTAAGTGATTGCCTCCCAATACAATCATGTAAACCAGTCGGCGAAATACATTTTACAAACCTGGTCAATTCGAAAAAGTGTGTTAAATGTATGTAATACTGTTACTGCACTGGACTTGATCTTCACACGGTGGCAAATATGCAGCGGGAGAAGATGGGCGAGGGAGCGGTGACAGCTCTCTGAATGTGATGGATTGCATACCGCTGCCCTGTGATGTGCATGCACATTTGATGGTGGAATGGTCTTTCCATAGGACCATTGTCTCTCAATCATGTCAGGACGGCGACCGGCTTTTCTGTACTGCAGCGTTATTACTACACCTGAGCTTACAGAGCCGTGCATGCGATCGGCAAGCACAGAAAGGCCTTTTTGAGCTGTTTTGTTCACAATGTTTTTTTCTTCATTTATCTTATTATTTAACCGGGGCGTGCCGATTGAGAAGCTGTCTTTCACAGCGGTGCCGGGAGAACAGTTCAACATATAAACATATACACACAAGCACATGAAAAAGCATGCACGGAGCAAAGAAAAATATGCAAAAGTTCAGTCACCGAGACCTGAAAAGTCAGCAGCAAAGTTTAAGAGAAAATTAACTTTAACTAAACTAAAACATACAGCGTAGGAATTTCAAAAACATGAGCTTTCTTCCAGTAATTTGTCGATAAAGATTGTTTGTAATGAAAACATTTTTTAATGCTTTTTTTTGTGCTGTAGATGCAACAACTCAAGCACCGAATTTTATTTTTTAGTTAAAAAAAACCAAAAACCTGATAAGGGGTTTCCTCCTTATGTTTGTCCTCAACATGTGGTTATGCCGTCATTAACGAAATCTGTATGTGCCACGATGAAAGGGCCACTATTGCCTTTTGCACAGCGGGACCCGGCTGATGCTGCAATTCACTGCATAACAGGCGTGTTATTACATCTGCAGGCATGTTACACGTACAGTAAAAGCAACCTGTGTGTGTGTGTGTGTGTCTGTGTGTGTGTGTGTGTGTGTGTGTGTGTATAAGTGTGTGTGTGTGTGTGTCTTTGTGTGTGTGTGTGTGTGTGTGTGTGTGTGTGTGTGTGTGTGTGAGTGTGTGTGTGCGTGTGTGTGTGTGAGAAGTCCTTATTATATGAGCTCGGGCCTGCGCTGCTACGGCAGATACTGCTGCCACGTTTTTCCGGCTCCGGCGCTCAAAGGGTTAACGGCCTGGCTCGGTGCCATGGCTTCATGGGAATGGAATGTGGAGTGCTGTGTGTGCACGGCTCTCTTCCCAGCATCCCTCGCTGCCCGGCCGCATGCTAATGATCAGTATTATTGAAGCACAATTGATGGGCTAGCAACCAAACAAGAGAAACTAATTACTGCTAAGGCTTTATTGTCCTTTAATTACTGAAGCTCTATGGCAATTAGTGCCGCACAAAGACGCTAGTCTACTTTAATCCGAAATAAATAAAAAATATATGCAGATGGGAAAAAAAGAAAAAATTGGAAGATGAAAGCTGGATAACATAATTTGGCTTTCCTTTCGCTCCGCTTCTGTGGAAAACGACGGGAATGGTGATTGAAATAAGCAAAGGGTTGGGGGACAAAAGGAGGAGCTTGTTGTTGTGCAGCTTTAAAAAGGAAACTCACCCCCCACCTAAAAAAAAGGATCCACACGTTGCGTCTCCACGACCCTCAGAGCGCTGCGTCAATGACTGTCAACATTAGATAACTTGCCCAAAAGCGAGATGCCAAAGAGCCGAGGACCCGCTGGCGGGACACTTCTGAAGTGCTTTAACTCCGTTTGACAAGACGACGAGACGCTCTGTGGAGTCATCAATATTTGTTTTACATTCTCCGCCAACATTGAATTAATTTCAAACGCTGGGCCTCACTGTCGAAAGTCCGAGAGACGAGCGAGAGGGACAAGATAAGAGAGAAAAAAATAAAAAAAATCATTGTAAATATCCTTTTAAAAAAAAAGAAAAAGGAGAGACAGGAAAGGGCTGTATCTCGTTGTCATGGATACCACTTATCTGGTTCCAAACACTCAAAAGGAGACCATCTCAGAACACAACATTGAAACATTTATTATATAATCCTTATATGTTTCTACGATCAAGAGTTGATTCCCGATTTAATGGAGGCAACAGAAATTGAATATGTGTTGTTTTAAGTCTAATGAACTGAAAAAAAAAGAAAGCTAAATACTAATATTATTATTATTATTATTATTATTGTAAAAAAAATACGAAAAATACACAACGAATACCTCAATAGAATGAAATGAAATCACAATCAGCTACATCTAACCGAAAGGTTCCACTAAAGAACTGGTTCTCAACGTGGGGTCTGAGGACCTCCAAGAGGTTCCAGGGGGATCCCAGCAAAACGATGAATGGTTCCATTGAACCATTATTCCATTTACATGACGTGAGCACCGTTAGAGAATGTAGAATGATGAGTGTCTTGATCCCAGTTTCACTCTCATCTCCATAGAGCTGGGGCCACAATACGTGATCTTCTCAATTGTGAACGACAATGAACAGAGTGAGCAGCGCACGTGACGTTGACAGATTTTCTCTCTCTCATAACAACCGCGGCCTTTGAGGGGCACGAATCTAAAGATGGAGACGGGGTTTGGTGGTGCCCCCGCACTCGCGGGAATTGATCTGGTTGCAAGATTCTCGCAAGAGGCGAAAATATCTTGAGATATTTTGACACTGAGACTAACATGGATGCCATGCGGCTTGCCACCGTGGTTGTTTGTGCAGCGTTCGGAACATTATCCGGACACTCTGCTTCACAATTCCACAAGTGGTTCCTCCTTTTCGAAAAGTCCACACTCGCCACTTTCTTTGGCTTCGCCCTGGTGCAGGTCCACCATCTCATTGGCTGTTGAAAGGTGGTCACACGTGTTTGATTGAATCGTGGCCTGACCTCCATCCTGTACTACCATGGACTACCCTGTACTACCCTGGGCTACCCTGGATTACCCTTGATTATCCTGTATTACCCAGGATTACCCTGGATTATCCTGTACTACCCAGGATTACCCTGGATTATCCTGTGCTACCCTGGACTACCCTGTACTACCCTGGGCTACCCTGGATTACCATGGACAATCGTGTACTACCCTGGGCTACCCTGTACGACCCTGTAGTACCCTGGACTACTCTGGACCATCCTGTACTACACTGTACTACCCTTTACTACCCTTGACCATCCTGTGCTACCCTGTAATACCCTGGACTACCCTGTACTACTCTTGACCATTCTGTACTACCCTGGACTACCCTGTACTACCCTGGACCATCCCGTACTACACTGGACTACCCTGGACCATCCTGTACTATACTGTGCTACCCTTGACCATCCTGTACGACCCTGGACCACCCTGTTCTACCCTGTACTACCCTGGACTACCCTGTTCCACCCTGTACTACCCTGGACTACTCTGTACTACCCTGTACTACCCCGGACTACCCTGGACTACCCTGTTGTACCCTGTCCTACCCTGTACTATCCTGGACTACCCTGTTCTACCCTGTACTACCCGGACTACCCTGTAGTACCCTGTACTATCCTGGACTACCCTGTTCTACCCTGTACTACCCGGACTACCCTGTAGTACCCTGTACTATCCTGGACTACCCTGTTCTACCCTGTACTACCCGGACTACCCTGTACTACCCTGTACTACCCTGTACTACCCTGTACTACCCTGGACCATCCTGTACTACCGCGGACTACCACCACTCCAACCGATCTCAAATCACCGCCAAATCAGCCTTGAAAATCATGGAATGTGGCCCCAGCTCAACTAGAGTATAGACAGGTATGGGTGCTTGGACTAAATCGTTTCCAACAATAACAATATTCTTAGATTGGGCTCGCAGAGACAAAATATTATCAAATGGGCTCTGTGGCTAATGCGTCTCAAACTGAGGGTCCTTGACGTGAAAAAGGCTGAGAATCCCTGCACTGGAACAACCCAAACCCCCTGATGAAGAGCAGAGCGTCATCCCATGATCACGGGCAGGGCGGCCATCTGCGCTCCGCCTTAAGAAAGGCTTTGTTCAGTGTGTGTCCAAGATTACAAGATTGAAACGCAAACTCTATTTTAAACAGAATCCAGTTCATTCATTTCTATTTATTTTTTTTTTAAGACGGCGCGTTCCACAGCTTGTCTTCCTTCATCTGAAAACGATACGTACGCCGCGCGCATAAACAACACGGAGACACTTGAGAAACGCCGCGTCCTCGCCTGCCACTTCCTGCGCATTTCTGCCCCAACGGCCGCGTTGTCGCCGGGCTTCCAGCTTAGTTTGCTCTTTTGAAACAAACGACATTCCTATAGGGAGCTGCGGAACGGGACGGAAAAGTCAGACCCATAATTCAGCCTTTATTCCTCTGTCGCCCCCCCGCCCCCCCCCCTCTCTCTCTGTGTCTTTCTCCATCTATCCCCATCTCTCCAAAACGCGTTAAATGATCGCAAATCTTTCATCTCCTCCATAGACAGAATGCTTCAAAACATGATTGTTCCTACTTAGCTTTGCTTAACCTGATGGAAAAAGGGACGCGATGCCTCAAAGGTCAGATTTTATCTTTTTTTTTTTTTTTTTTTTTTTTTTAACTTTTTGCAAATAGGCAAAAAGCTATAGGTTTTATGAAGTTATTCTTACAGAGAACTTAGCCCATAATAGCCTCATGCCACTACACACACGTTTTTTTTTCTTAAATCTTAATTTATATGAAGTGGTTTGATAGCTTGTATTTCTTTGTAATTTACAGAATATTCTTATTACTGTTTTATTATTACTCATTGTTTTATTATTCTACTACGTTGAGATCTTTTCACTGCTAACGTGACATTTAATGTACAGTTATGCACAAATAAACTATTTGAAAACTAGGAAGCCTGAAAACATGCACACACACACACACACGTATGCACACACACACACACACACACACACACACACACACACACACACACACACACACACACACACACACACACACACACACACACACACACACACATACAAAAACTATAATAATACAGATTCTTAGCGAGCCTTGTTAAATACAAGACAATCTGCATTTTCAGATCAGTTTATTTAAAAGAATAAAACAGAAAATAAATAAAAAGTAAGATCCTGAACCTGAGATGCATGTGAGATAAGTTTGTTTCCAGCCGACTGGGATCGTTACAGCAGCTGGAAACACCTTGGGGTTTCCAAAAAAACAAAAAAGTTGAAGTTCTTCATTACCGGAGGGGATGTGAAGGCAACAGTCTGGGTCAACTTGCCAACCTTTGACCCCTGGTGCCAGGGTCATGGGAACTGGTGATGGCAGCTCGAGTCTGTCAACAGTCGATCGGACAAACAGAGACTCAGATTATGTTTCTGAGATGACACACCCACTTAATCTATATCTATCAATACCGGATCAATTTTTTAACGTTCTGGTATCGATCACATCATTTGGTTGGAAAATAAGGTTTAGCATCAAAAATACCAGCGTTTCCCTGCAAGGAGCGCCGCACCGACCCAAAAGAAAAGCTGAAATACACCGCAGTCAGAGCCTTCTCCGGGATCTTGTGAATCGTTGTCCGGACCTGCCTGCGATAGATTCATTCAACTGTCAACTGTACCCAGCGACCGATTCAACTGTGATTCAAACTGATTTCAGCACCTAGGATTTGATAGCTCAATCTATTCTATAAAATCTAAAATCTATTAAGAAAAAGTAAAAAATGAAGTCGGGTTTTCCAAGTAAAATAAAAAAATGAAAAACTAGATTGAGGGAATCAGTTATCTATCTATCTCTCTAGTTTGGTTTTGCACAGACCCCTTACATATCTTGTCAAATTGCATTTTAATGGGCCAACCTTTAAAAAAAAAAAAAAAAAAAAAAAGCGAATGAAAATGATTAAAAGAGAAATGCAATGGGAATAACAGCCAGCGCCTGTCAGAACTGAGTTGCTCTTATTCAATTTGTGCCAGTAGATAAATCAAAGTCAAAGTCACTAGGTGTATAATGTAAATGGAATTTGGAATTAAGCCAAACTGGATATTTTCAGTCACCCTGACTCTCTGAGAGCGCACGCAAAGTTAAAGTCAGATGTCAGAGTGATGGGACAAATGCCCAAACTACATTTTCACCAGTCCCTTTCCCGTTCCTGCGGTGGAGGGGTGGGTGCACGGTACGAGCTGTGTGGCCATTTTCTTTATTTTATCTAGATTACCCCCACGACGGACCTAATGCTCTTACGGCGTGGTCCGTGCAGCCCTGTGACATGGAGATCGTGACCCACATTTCCTGGAGGTCAGCGGCAGCCTCGCCACTCAACGGCGGGAACGTGCTGCTGCGGGGCACTAAGCCTCTGACGTTTCAACCACTAAAAAGGATTATATCCATGTGTGGTGTTTCTCTATAAATCCCCCACATGGGAAGCAACCCCACCACACACACACACACACACACACACACACACACACACACACACACACACACACACACACACACACACACACACAACAAAACAAGTCAGATATGCCGGAGATGGGAATTCGACTCCTGCGGTCGGCGGCCAATTAACACAATTTGTTTAGGTGACGTTGTTGTTGCCGTAGCGGTGCTCGGGTCAACGCATTAAATCACCTGAAAGCACCATAACGGACTGATGGCTGCCCTGCGTCGACCGTCGGGTTTTGTAGAAATAGAAATACAAGTGAGCTGCGTCCGTACGCTCGCGAGCCAACGGAACTTTTTGAGCAACTGGACACGCTTGGAACGAGGGACGAACCCCCACCCCTCCTCCGTAATTAGTCAAAATATCACATTTCAGGGTTCAGCTTTCTGTTCCCGGTCCGTTGGCACCCGGGGTTTGTATTGAGAGAAAACAGAAACAGAAACAGAAAAAACAAAAAAAAAAAAAAAAGAAAAAAAAAACAACGTGAGTGGTCGGCAGTTTACAACGAATAAGGAATTTCCTTTATTTGTTGTAAACTGCCGAATGAAAGGAACAATTTTGGCTACAGAATTTGCTCCCGCACGAGTGATCATTGCACCGCGTGTTGGAGTTGGGTCGTCGCTCCACGGTTAAAGGTCCCCGAAAACATGTGAGAAACGAGCGCGGACGATGTCGCACCGGATCGCGGTGTTAGGCCGCCCAACTGTTTTCCCACCATTTTTATGTTCCGGATGTTTTTGGCCGGGTCTCAATCAGGACTCGATGACGCCCGGCGGCCCTGCTTTTCACAGCCCGTCCCCTGACGCTGCACGGGGGCCGCTGCGGGGCAGGGGGCCCCGCACTCGGACAGCTCTGCGGCTCTGATCGGGGCGTCCTTTTTGGGAACCCCTGTTTTTAAGTAAACCCAGTTGGGTTTGTTTCCCGCCCCGGGATTTCAAATTTGCCTGGGTGGTTAATAACACATCTTTCTCTGGTGGGACAGAGTCGACGCATATTTAATTTTGCTTTACCGGGGCTTTAATATTTTCATGCGAGGGTATTGTTCTTTTTCGTGAATGTCCATCCATATCGACAGACCACACTGACCCCTGACCACAAATTCATTGTGGTAACCTTTTCGCTTCTCGTGCCGGGAAAGGCGGACCCCGCCACCAACGACGGAAAGACTATATAGAGGAGCACATGCACAACGCAAATACATTGAAAGGTTGTTCCTCATAAAGAGCCAGCTCAATAAACAATCAACTATGAGATTGTTTTTATACAAGAGAATCTCATGGATTACCACTTTAAGATAAAGGGGAATTGATATGCATGGGCCAAGAGCCGGCGCCACTTGGCAGCTCGAGGGTTAAACAAGCGACTGTATAAATAAAGTTTTCACTTCACTTACCTTCTCCTGCATGCACGAAGCAGCGACAGAAGACAGAGAAGAGGACAGAAAGGAGAATTAAATTGCCAGTCCGACCACGTTTCATTTAGTGCTTCATTTCGAGGAAATTCAACAGACTCCTCTAATTGCCTGTAGCATTTCAGCTCTCATTTGAGGAGGAGTGTACTTCAGTCTGCTGGATCTTACAGCTCCGTGTTTTCACTTAATTCAAAAACGCCAAGAGTGGCACGAAAGATAAGACAGAGTAAGCCAAACTTTCTATTTCATCATAATTTGAATACTAAAAAAACAACAAAAAAAACAAACAAACACGGAACCTTCTGTGTCTCCATCAAAGAGGTGACAGGTAAATAAGATTTATGCTGGTATTTTGCCACAACGTTAAACAGGATTTATCTACATTTCCACGCGTTATAAACGTGCTTGCTTTGTGCACGTGTGGTGGAACGGCCTCTATTCTTATCAGCGAGAGGACAAAGGACACGGCATCATTTCCTCATGAAAATGGTTTGTCATTCAAGTAGAGGAACTGTGGCTCATTCCTTCACAGAGAAATTAGAGCATCCAATCACAGCCTCTTTTCAACTCGAGCAATTATGAGGCTTTTCAAGTTCTATAGCTCAAATTATAGATGTTTTATGCTGATGAAAGAAAAAAAGAAAGAACGACACACTCGAATAGCTTGAATTCAAGCTGCACTTCATGTGGCCTAACAGCAATGTCTACCATTTAAAACATCTTACTCCTAAATAACTGCCTCCCTTTTAAAAATTGCTATTATTTTTAATTCACTGGATGAAAAGAGTTCATTTTGAGTTAAAAAAAAAAAAAAAATTTCCATCACAATATTAAATTACTTTACATGTTATGAATGGGGCAAACTGTAATGTTTCAATATGTCTGTAGCATGACAACGACCCCAAACTTACAGCCTGAGTCATAAAGAACTATCTTCAGCGAAAAGAACAAGGAGTCCTGCGACAGACGGTGTGGCCCGCACAGAGCCCCCATCTCAGCATCGTCCAGTCAGTCTGGGATTATTACAGGAACACAATTGCACTTGAGACCTGAGCCTGAATCCGCAGGGGAACAAGCTACCTGCCGAGACCCTTAAAAAACTGTGCGCAAATGTACCTAGAAGAATTGGTGCTGTTTTAAAGGCAAAGGGTGGTCACAACAAATATTGATTTGATTATGGTCTTAATTTTGGCTGCTTAAATTTATAGGTATCACACAAAGTTTTATTAAAAATAAAATAAAAAAAAATAAAAAATAAAAGCTACTGAGAGAAACGTTTATTTTGAAACCTCTCGATAAAGCAGATTGAATAAAACGTGGCTCTTGAAGATCACTTGAGACGAGACAGGAAAAAAAATAAATCAATTTCTGACGTTGAAATATGGGAGCGGTGTTCTCTCGGGTTTTTATTTTTTTATTATGTTTTATAATGCGCAATAACATAAGAACGTGAGAAGAAGGGGCACTGATTTTGAGATCGGTGCTGGAAAAAAAAGAAGGGAATTTCACGGTCAAATTAGAGACAGACAGACTTACTGAGCAGCAAAATGACGGCACCAACCGAGCATCAGATTTCATCATGAATGAAAACGCCAGAACTCAAAGTGTCCCGATGAACTGAAAAATGAATCTGATAAAGTCTCCTTACGATATTGCAGCTTGAACTTCCATTATATCCATCTGAAAAACCTGCCATGACATAAAAAAAAATGCTTAAATTACAAATGGAGAATAAAAATATTACGAAAATAAAAATTTAATATAAACAGTGAAAATGAAAATGGAAAAAAGTTTAGAAGAAAATAATAAAAAAAAATGTAATGTAATTTCATATCAAATATATACAGATACCCAAACAAATAATAATTACAATAAAAATCTCATCTCATAACACACAGGCAGCAGGATGGAAAATATCTATATATTTATACATTTATTTTTAGAGATGGAGTTAGAGCTTTATGGACACTATCATACAGGCAATGACAATGAAAAAAAAGTCCATGGCAATTTTTTTTAATAAAATAAAAAATAAATACATTCAGGAAAAGAGGGGGAGATTTTCTTGAGATTCTCCTGTGGAAGCATTAATCTAGACAAGCACAAGTCTGCTGTACTCTTAGGAAAACGTGAAACGTCAAAAAAGTAAAATGTTACTAATTTAATTTAAGGAAATGCCTAGAATGAACTATTCATTCTAAGTGAGATTGGTTCGTTAGTTTGTTACTTGTGGGTGTTAAAATAAAAGAAAAAAAATCAATAAAATAGTGTGGTGTGGGGATGGTGTGGTTTGAGCAGCCACACCTGTCCCGGGTCTGGGTAACTGGGGCCCAGGATCAGTGTGGCTGTACACCTGTTGATCGCTGATCGATCTACCAAGCAGCAGGTGAAAAACCCCCGTCCCCACCACGCACACTCAGGAGAGGAGCCCTTGTCATGACGCCCTTGTGGGGCCCACTCACGACCATAAACTTGTCTCTCCGCAACCCGGTTGTCTGTCTCCGTGCCGGGGGTCCCTGAAACCGCCACTTGGGTGGCGTGCGGCAGGCGAAACTGCCACACACAGCGTGTGATCCTCCAATAGGGTTAGGCTTGTTGTGATTTTACTTATCTCTCCAGGGGGCCATATTAGCCGTCTACAATAATAAACGGGTGCTTGAATTGACATGTAGCACCGTAAACTGCGGTTACACTTTCTTTGAAATGTAAATGTCGATGTGTATCAACCTTGGCCAACTGTGTTTATGCTTATAACCCAGAAGTCTCAAAACGTAGAAAACGCGGCGATCGGGAAGGGGACGGCCTCCAGGGAACTCCTCCCCCTTCCGAGGTGGAAAAATTCCAGGTCCAGGAAGCAAAAAGCTCCGGTCCGGGATTTTGAGTCAACCGTGTGGATTTACGAATCCGATTCTTGTGGATCGGATTGCATTACGGCTGGGGCTAAAACATGGAACCAGGAATGTTTTTACTTTCTGGACCTGGAATTTTCCACCTGGGAAGGGGAAGGAGTTTCCCCCCGGAGTCCTTCCCCTTCTGCATAATCACATCTTTTACATTTTGAGACTCAACCACAGTTCACCAAGGTTGATCCACCTTCCAAAATTGCGTGGGCGTGGGCGCGCGCGCGCGTGTGTGTGTGTGTGTGTGTGTGTGTGTGTGTGTGTGTTTTGCACCCGGGCCCACGGTGACCACTGCCCACTAGTGGGTTGGCTGGGCTGTGAGTGTGACGCTCTGCTGGTAAAATGAAACGCATGAATAAAAGATGGAAAAGTGGAACGTGTTGTACGACACAATTTGGGAACAACATTATCCTTTTTAAGAGGAATATGACTGACTGGAGCAGCCCGCCTTTCTTTCTTTCTTTCTTTCTACCTTCATACCTTCCTCCCTGCGTCTTGACCATTCTCTCGTTCTGTCGTTCTTTTTTTTTTTCTTCTACCCTGTACTACCCATCCCTCCGTCGCTCCGTCTCTGTCATTCCGTCCTTCTCTCTTTCTTTCTCCCCATCGTTCTTCCTTCCTCCCTTGTTTCTTCCTTCGACTGTCTTTCGCTTTCTCTTCATTATTTGAATTTTGTTTCCCTATTGATGTGCATCGCTCTTCACGTCTCTTGCTCTCTGTCCGTCTCTTTCTCTCTTTCTCCCTCTGCCACAGCCTTTCTTCCTTCCTCCCTTTCTCACTTTCTTCCTTTTCTTTCCAGCTCTCTATTGTCTTGCTTTCTTCCTCCCTCTCTTCCCGCCTTTCTTTCTTCCTTGCTTTCTGTATTTTTCTCTTTTTCTTCATTCATATCTTTCTTTCTTTCTTTCTTTCTTTCTTTTAATGCTGTATTTTTATCAGACTGAATGAACACACACACACACACACACACACACACACACACACACACACACACACACACACACAAAGAAATGCATTTTCAAGGGTGAGAGAATGTTCCAATGCCATTACCAGTGAACACGGCGGCTCGGGGGAGAGGAGATGGAGGGAGGGATGGAGGGAGGGATGGATGGAGGGATGGAGGGAGGGATGGAGGGAGGGGGTGGGGGCGGGCGGGAGCGGGGGGGGGGGGGGGTACATCAGATTCGACGGTGGTGCAGATAATGTTTTCTCCTCCGAGCCGCTCGGTTTCCAGCAGCCCGTGTTTTGAATGGACGGGAGGGGGAAATATCTCTTTAGCTACAATACGCCTTCATCTACCAGATGCCGCCATTACAGATTTGGCCCAAAAATTGAAAAAAATAAAATAAAAATAAAACTATAGCGGATGTAATTATTTATTCTCTTGTCTGTTCGCACAAGTACGACAGAAACCCCCCCCCCCCCCCCCCCCCCAAAAAAAAGAAAAACAAACAGCGAGAGAGAGGGAGAGAGAGAGAGAGAAGGCTGAATAATGTGCGGCAGAGAAACAGTGGAAAACAGGCGTGCGGAGGAGATGTAGATGGTTTTAAGGTCTGAAAGCCACAGCTGCTTGGCAGGCAGACGCTGCTTTTGTCTTTCATCTCCTCCTGTAATGTGCACAGGTGCTGCTTAATTCAATTGCAGAACGTTGCCATGGTTTTACATTAATATATTTCCATGTTACCATTACCACTGTTGTCATGGAGATGATGGGACCTATTTGAACTGAAAGCAGAGATGGTTCGTATTAGGGGAGCGCTGCTTTCTTCTCTCTCTCTCTCTCTATCAGTCTCTTTTTTTATACCTCTCTCTTCTGCTCTCTATCATCTCTCCCGCTCTCTGACGGCCTCTCTCTTTTCTCCCCCCTTCTCCCTCTCTCTCTCTCTCCACTCTCTATCAGTCTCTATTTTTTATATCTCTCTCTTCTGCTCTCTATCAGTCTTTTTTTTAATCTCTCTCCTACTCTCTTTCCATCTCTCTTTTCTCCCGCTCTCTCTCTCTCTCTCCTACTCTCTACCCATCTATCTTTACTCCCCCCCCTCTCTCTCTCCTGCTCTCTATCGGTCTCTCTCTTGTCTCCCTCTCTCTTTGAGTCTCATTTCTCCCTCTCTCTCTCATGCTCTCTATCGGCCTCACTCTCTTCTCTCTCTCCTACTCTCTATCTGTCTCCCTCTTTTCGCCCTCTCTCTTGCTCTCCCATCTCTCTTTTCTCTCCCTCTCATCTCTCTTCCCATGTTCTCTCCCAACCCTTCTCTCATTCGCTCGTTCTTCCCGTCTCTTTCTCTCTCCCCTGTTCTCTACCCATCACTCTTTTCCCTCTCTTTCCCACTTTGCCGTCCCTACTCTTACCTCCATTTTCCTATGTTCTCTCTCTCTCTCTCTCGCTCTCTATTACTTATCCCTTCTCTCCTGCCCTCTTTCTCTCCCCTTCTTTTTCTCCCTCTCCCCATGCTCCCTCTCTCTCTCCCTGTGCTCTTTCTGTCACCCCTTCTCCCTTCCTCTCAATCTCTCCCCAGGCTCTCTCTCTCTCTCTCTCTCTCTCTCTCTCTCTCTCCTTTTCCCATCGCCCTCTCTCTCCCCATCTCTCAATTCCTCTCTCCGTCGCTCTCCCTCCCTCTCTCTCCGCGAGGCAGCTAGATATAAGGCTTGACTCCAATCTCCATTTTCCTCTTTGTTTTTATCGGTCCTAATTCTCTGTTTCCGGAACAGAAGGTGCATTTCCATCACACCTGGCAACCCAGAGTTTGCGGTTAATAAAATAAGGATTTATTAAAAATATATTATTTAAGACTGAAATTAGGGGTGACACAAACAAATCAAATACCCCGCTAGCATGCATCTTACACACTGAATCACTGAGACGTGACATCAAAACACATTTTTTGCTTAAATCTCTCGGCGAATTCGCCTTCTCGAACCCGTGTTGATTGAAAGTCCATGCATCTCCAGAGAAATTGGCTACGGCGGAGAAAAGGAACAGGCTAATCAGGTACAAAGGTCGCGCTGAACAGGAAATGGAATTTGGTCAAAATCAAAACCCGGTATGTAGAAGGTTTTTATTTCATTTTATTTATTTATTTATTTTCCCGAACATAGTACCAGCGTCTAATCGAGACACGGTTATACCAATTAAAGTAATAGCATACTTTCATAAAATCAATACCACTCCCTGGACCCATAATTGCTTCTTTCAATCAATTTGATGCATTTTCTAGAACCAAAGGCAATGCAGGGGTATTCAATTTACTCGGGCATACGAAAGTTGATGGAATGCTTGTATTGGCTATTAAGGCATTGGCTGTTTTCTTCATCTGAAGAATGCCAGTGGAATATCTTTAGAAGGAGCTTCAAAGTCACCTTGTTATCTCTGGATGCTGTTTACAACGCTGCTGTTCCTCATTATGGGGGGAAACATGAGAGGAACATATTAGTGCATTTGTACAAAACCAAAATGAGATGCAAAATGTATTACAATGCAGCGCAGCTTCATTAAAACACACTTTGTTTTGTTTTTTCCTTTAAATGAGCGACACGATCTGCAGCGCCCCACCTTCAAACAGACAGACAGGGAGATTGAGAGAGAGACTGACAGACGGACAGACAGACACAAAGACAGGCTAGGAGGGAGATAGAGAAGCAGGAAGACAGAGAGATAGACAGAGAGAGAGACAGTTATACTGACAGACAGACAGACAGAAAAAAACAGAAGGACAGACAGACAGACAGACAGACAGACAGACAGAAAAAACAGAAGGACAGACAGACAGACAGACAGACAGACAGACAGACAAACACAAAGACAGGCAAGGAGGGAGACAGGGTAGCAGGAAGACAGAGAGAGACAGACAGACAGAAGGACAGACAGACAGACAGACAGACAGACAGACAGACATACAGACAGACAGACAGACAGGGAGACAGATAGACAGACAGACAGGAGCACAGAGAGGGAGACGGGCAGAGATACAGACAGACGGAAGGCGAGACAGATACGATAAACAGACAGACAGGCAGAGGGATGGACAGAGGGAGAGACGGGGGCATACTGTAGACAGATAGACAGACGGACAGAAGCACAGACAGGGAGACAGACAGACAGCCATAAAGAAAGACAGTCAGACAGCCAGACAGAGGGACGGACGGAGGCGCAGACAGACAGAGAGACAAAAAGAACAAATGAAGGGAAAGGGAAAGAATATACTGTATAATCACAACTCCCACACACACACACACACACACACACACACAGACACACACACACACACACACACACACACACACACACACACACACACACACACACACACACACACACACACACACACACACACACACACACAGTAGTAAAAGGTCCACAGCAGCAGTTTTTAAGACACCTCCTGTTCTGAAAACCTTGATCCATCAGCAAACCATCATGAACAGTGACCCAGTTTCCTGTACATTAGCCCAATTTCTCTCTCAAAACATTTCCCCAAAACCTTCAGACACATTTTAGGTCAATCTGCCTTAAGTGAGGATCCACGAATCAGAACAGTGGCATAAGAAATAACACCTCATTCCTCTCTCCCTCTCTCTCCCTCTCTCTCTCTATCTTTCTGTCTCTGAACACACACACACACGCATCGTTTTTTTTCCCCTCATTTATTTTAATTTCTTTGACTTAAATGTTGTCTTTTTCCTCCTCTTTCTGCAAAAGAAATAAAATAAATAAAAAATAAATCCGACATGAGCATCTGGATTCTCAACACAGAATCTGTGCATTCCTGCTATTCTTCTACAAACACAATGTGACAAGATGGTTACTCTCCCTGCGCGCTGACAGTTCATTCCGGACTCGGAAAAACGTCAAAAATGTTTAGTCACGGCCGAGCGGACTTAATTACCATCCTCCAGGCTTCCTCAGAACTCAGTGCCACTAATGGTCTCCAGCTACAGATAAAATTCTATTTACAAGACTGTTGTGGCCACAGGATCTGATTGAAATATATATGAAATATTCACGCTGATGTAATTAAAGTGACAATGTTTATCACCCGTTTACCTCCGCCCCCAAAAGAAAAGGAAAGAAATAAATTCAATGAAATGAAATTGTCCTCTTTAGATAAACATCACCCAAAACGGATTATGAGCCTTGTTTACATAAGGGCCGACAAATAATTTCATCTGTTGTAGTGTCGTAGGGATAATTGGGAGAATGCTGGTGCGAACGGGAAGATACTTTCAAAATAAGAGCGTCTCGCAGGGAAGCAAAGGCGACATGGAGGCGTGAGGTTTGCATCGAATTATAATCCCATCCGCACTTTTCAGGTCAAGGCGCCAGCTGGGGGAGTAAAACCACAACAAGTTTGTCTGCTTAACACACCAAATACAAACGACACCAACTCAGAGGTCACAGCTGTAAACAGTTGAAGTGCTTTCCACTTCCTGTTGGAGCAGGAAGTCATAAAACATGTGACAGAAAGTACACAACAAGGAAGCTGTCTTTGGAAAAACTCTGCTCGTTTCCTTCAGCGTGACTGATCAAAACACATCTCTGATGAAGTGGAAAGTAACTTTGTACAAGTACTTTGTTACTGTACGTGCATTTTTTTTATGTATCAGTGCGTACTTAAGTACATTCTATGTCACCACCGATACGAGTATTCCCACAGCTGCCACTTCCAAAACTAAACTTCACATCTCTAATATTGTAGAAAGAGTCCGCATGACGTCTGTACTGATTTCCTTCTCAGCAGAAATGTGCATGCAGGCAATTGAAGCAATTCACCAAATTCAACAAATAAAAAAGGACTGATGAAATGGTTGCTTTGCACTTCCGTCTTGGTGCCATTTCTCTGCGTTCCCGCTTTCTTTTGTCTTTCACCTTCATTTACTCAAAACCTGCCATCATTCTATCACATCCGACAAGTATCAGCACAAAGAGCGCCTCGGCGTCCCGCGACCGCACCTGGTGCTCCGACGCATGGGGGATCGCCAGGTTAGCGAGGGACCATTGTCCCTGGAGTGGAATGTCCCCAAACTCTGCATCCATCACCGGGGAAAATAAGTTCATATGCATCAGTGCGGCGTAATGGTTCTGAGAGCGGCCGCATCAAAGCCAGGGCCGCCGACACTAATGAAAATCTATGCCATTTAACGCGCAGGAACAAAGGGTGTGTGCAAGAAGGGCATTATTTATTGAAAGGAAACAGCTAAGTGACTGTTGATGGCGTCCAGGCTTATTTCCGTACTAATTCCACAGGCTCGGTGTGCTTTGGCCGCCCAGCCAAAACAAAGGAATAGCACGATGTGGTGCTGTGTTAGATGTGTTGTGAAGTGACCATTAGAGCTGTTGGGATCGCATTTAATCATCTCGAGGTCATATAGTTTCGCCTTGTTGCTTAATTTCATGTTGCTTTGTTTGTTTCCCCAATGCACTGGCCTGTCCTACCTTCTAACAAATACCGAGCGTAAAACAATCTCCCATGATCCTTTGGTCAGCGGATTCTAGCGATCGCAGCGACTCACTTGCAGATTTTTTGTCCACCGATGAGGAGACCTGAAAGAGACGTTAGTGAGCCAGTGAGACCCCAACACGCAATAGTTGGGAACCACGGTAAACAAATGAAAACAATTATTTACGAAAATGTCCGAAAGAAAAACAAAACCCAAAAAGGAAGACGGCCTGTGTCTGCGACGCATGTGACCAGGCAGCCACGCCCTCTGACTCCCCAGTGCTGGTTCTACAAATCCACATTTACCTCAATAGGACCCGCTTCCCACCCACTGTGCTGCGCCGCGCCCCGCCCTCCCCTCTCAGCTTGTAACCTGAATTCAGTAGTGCGGCGGACCAATCGATCATGAGGAGTTCTCCTTCTTTCTTTCTTTTTTTTTTTTTCCCCCTCCCTTCTCTTCATCCCGGCAATTTTCCTCTGAGGAAGGGAAAGGGGGTGGGGTGGATAATGTGAGCTAACAGTGTGGAAAATCAATGCTCCACTGGCATAGAATAACTTAGAGTCTGGCTGGCAGAGAGTACCAAGAACAGGCTCCACGAGGCAGGTTTGGGTGATAAAGCACCACCACCACCCCCGCCTCCCCCACCCCAAACACCCACCCCAAACCAGCCCCTCCAGGACTCTCCCTCCCAGCAGTGGGTTAACATCGTTTTATTTGTCCAGTCCTGTGGATTTATGAGGTGCATGCTGGATGTAATTTTGTGATGCATAAGGCACTCAGAGTGCATGTCTGTTGTGAGTGGCTGAGTGATTGTGTGTGTGTGTGTGTGTGTGCGCGCGCGTGCGCACATGTGCATGTGTCTCTATTTCATATATGTGTGTACCGTATGTATGCATTTATGTATGTTTTTATGTGTTTGCAGGTATACTGGGTGTACATAAGCACATGCTGGGAGGAGCTTCCCTGGCTGCCTCCATCTTAGCACCACACCGACACAATGGAACAGAACATTATTAGATACTCTTTTTGGGGGAAAATTTGCTTTTTACCTCTTTCAGAAGAGAATGTCAATACCAATTTCATCCCTGTATGTCCAGTGCAGAGATACTGTAGTGAGGGGCTGCGATTATGGCAGCGGCTCTCAACAGGGGGTTCGGGGACCCCCTGGGGTCCTTCAAGAGATTCAAGGGGTCCCCCGCAAAATGATTAATAGTACAATTTTAACATGCTTTTATTTAAAAGATGTAATGTAATGTAATGGAGCACCATTAGAGAATGTAGAATAATGACTGTTTTGATCCTAGTCTCCCTCACAACAGTAGAGACTACATTTTGTAAAATGGGATTCATTGCCTATTGCGTATCAAACTGAGGGCCCTTGACGTGAAAATGGTTAAGAATCATTGTTTAAGAGATGCTGATCATCTTACTTCTTTATGACAACTAAAAATAACAACATAAAAACCTGTGAAAAAAAACCTGAGAAAATCTGGAGCAAAGTTCACATGGGACCATTTGGATTTATTTCAACTGGTAGTACTCGCCAAACTACCAGCATTCCCCAATACCATGCAAACTAAATCCAAAAGCATCAAGGGCATTAAACAGACAACTAAGTTGAACTCTGCAACAAGCAAAAGACAGCTCTGTGATATCTGGACGGGTTGCAGACAGGCGGAGGTCTGTAAACTGTTTGCAAACACTCTTCCTTTCTTTCGTTGCTTTTGTTTTGGTTGACGTTCCATGTTCGACGGGGACATTTCCACAGAATCCGACGCTGACAATCGGAGTTGGGTTAACTTTTAATTTACATTATTTTCCCCGTGCCGTGGGCTCAGGCGTGCAGTGCGTACAACACAACATAATCAAGTGTGCCGCCAGTCTCTTCATGAAAAAAAAAAGCGCATTGTAATAAGAAAGCGCTGATCCGCTGGGGAGACACAGTCACGGAGCGTCTTGCCAATTACACTTGCCTGATTCTTCCCCCAAATTAGGATGAACCGGGGTAGAAAATGATTCTTGGCATGACACGGGCCCTAATTATCCATCCAATAAACGGAAATATCATTAATGCTGTGTTCTTAATCCACTACTATACAGGCAGAAAACAAAGTGCACTGACAGCTATTTGGCTTGCGAGTCTGTTTTTGCTTCAGCCGATCAAAGGGAAATATCGCATGAAATGGAGGCTAAATACGCATGCCTAACGGTTCGTGTTCATGAACCGTTTGGGAGCTTTGCACACAAATACTGCAGACAAACTCATTTATTGAAGTGTAGCGGTGGATGATACGGAGCTTTGAGAGTGGCAGATTCTTCAGACGGCTCAGCAACGTGCCGTTTCCACTCATGCAAGACATAATAATTACATCACGATCGCTATCCGGCCCCTGGGGTCCGGGCAAAACAAACAGCTTTGTCATGCAGGAAGCCAGCAATTGTGTCGCCTTCTTTAAAGAGCAGAGCAGAACTTTAACGCAGGGGAAAAAATACCACTTTTAAAGCAGCCGCTGGGGAAACAAAAGCAACGACGGCGGTATGACCCGCTCCACTTTATGGAAGTCTCTCCGAAAACTCCTAGAGCTCATACAACAGTTACCACAACATGCTTCACTTGTTATTCACGAATGCACAGCACAATAGGACAAATATCATTTTAAATATAACTTTAGGTACGTCGTGGATCCTGAAATTTGGCTTAATAGGAATAGCAGTGAAATAACATTACCATAAGCTTGGTGCAATGCATGCATAATAGATTGTTGTTTTCACTCTGCATATGGTAGGAGCTGGATTCGCTTCAAAGTACACCAAATTTGCATGATTCGATGTGAGGGATTCTGGGATTAGAGAACACCACCCCCCCCCACCCCCCCTCACTCAGCCAGCTATAGAAAGGTATCGCATTCCTACAGATGGTGGGGACACATTGTGAAAAAATATTGCCATTACGATACAAAAGAGCAAACACATGAAATCTGCAAAATTAACAAGGCTGGAAGATTTATTTTTTATTTTTTTGCTACTTTCACGAGACACCGAAACCCAAACGGGCGACGCATTTTTTTTTCACCCGATGAGTTGGATGAGCGACGGTCTTTCACATTTCTCCGCTGATTTAAAGGCACAATCAGTAATATTTTATTCCCTCATTGCGCTAATTGGCCGTGGGTTTGCGGATGTTGTCGATGAATGCCAGCCGCTCCAGTGTGACCTCGGTGGCCGCTGAGATGTCAAGCTCTCCAAACAGGCAGTCCAGTCCGTAATCTCGCCCCGAGACTTGTCAATCACCACTCAATCCCATGACCTACACCACCCTCCCCCTAAACTGGTTTCATTTTAGTGAGCTGCAAGTATGGACGAATACGCAGCTCCCAAACTACCGGTGTTGCAAGACCCCTCTACTACATTGGCTAAGAAGCCCCGTTGAAGCATCAGGTTTGCAAATGTTGGTGTCATTTCCACGACCAAAGATTCCTAGTGCCGAGTCTATTCCTATGGTGATGAAACAACCCTTTCTGTCGGTGATAGGACTCCTGTGATTAGAGGGCAAACTGGCTAAACTGGCAGCTCTTTAAGACAAAAAGACCAAAAGATACCGACAGACCTCGTATTATCGCACCACCGACTGTTGCTGAGGTCCTCTAGCCTTGGTCGCCTGTCACTTGAGCTGTAGTGTCGGGAAGCGGGTGGGGAAACCCAAAAGCGCCGAGCGAGCTTGACAGACGGTTTACAATCTGACACCCGAGGTATTAGCGACACTCAAAGTTGCAATATTCATGATAAGACAAAGGGCAGGCGGTGAGTTTCCCAGCGAAACGGCCGGCTCTGGCAGCGTCCTTCGCCGGCGGAAGTGAAAGGAAAGCATATGCCGCCGCCAATGGGATTCTCACAAGGCTGTGTACTTCCATGCAAATTACATGGCCATCAGTGATGAGCTGTCACTCTCCTCATTGGATAACCAGATTAGAATTTAGATCGGGCTGTCCATCTGTTGGGCGCACGCCCACGCACAGCACCGTCGTGCATATAGCATAAATGAGGCCGCCTCACAGCTTTCCGCACATCTTTTAGAAACACAGTGCCAGGGAAGGCACTCAACAAAAGGGTATTTTGTATGTGCCTGTCTCTGGCAGTTACGCTCTCTATTTGTGTTCATTTGTGATGTTTCTTCCCAAAATGAATGCATGCAGTCAGAGATGACGCCGCGGGAGAATGGCGAGGGCCCGTGCGATATTGTCTGTGAGGGGAACGTAACAAGGCGAAACCCGCTCCTGTTTTTCGATGCCGAAAACAAGCCTGTGCTAAGGACATGTCGAAGCGGAACACATTGTGCTCGGTTAAAGGCGCAATATGTCCGGAATGTCAGTGAGCACAACAAAGACTGTGATCCTATTAAAGAAAAAGATAAAACGCTCGGCTGTGTGAGCAGACTGAGCGGCCAGAAACGAACGGACGGGTACGACCTCAATTAACCCAAAATCCACTAATCAGTGAGTAAAATACTGGATCTGTTAAAGATCTGCCTTGTCATTGCGGGACAGAATTAAACCCATTAACTGTTTTTTTTTTTTAATGTTTCATAATCAAGTGATTAGCAATCAAGTCAACCCTCAAAAGCGCCTCGCTGCCTCAGGGTGAGGCAGGAATTTTCCACAACATTCCCATTCTCTTCTCCTGTTTTTTTCCCGATGTGAAAATCAGTAAGACGGCATAAAAATTAACAAAAACATAAACTAAATTGCTCATCGTCGTGATGGGAGATACAGTAAAATGTTTGGATGATGCCAAGAACGAGGGAAAGGTCAGAGTTGCCCGCCGCAGCGTGGAGCCTTTATCCTTTGGAATATTTAGGCGGCACCTGCTTCTCAGCTGATGATCCAGATCAGGCCGTACAAGGTTAAGAAGATCACAAGACATGGCTCTCCACCTCCTCCACCTCTTCCTCCTCCTCCAGCCCCAAGACCAGAGCACACACTACAGCCTGGTCTGCAGAGATATATTTTTATAATAATAATTATAATAATATATATAGCTGCAGGCGGCAATACACGGGGTCCATTTTAGTCGTGTTAGTGACAAATTGCAATGTGCAAACATTGCTTGCTCCTGGACCCTCCAAACTGTGAGTCATCCCGATCAGATGAGCCTCATAACACCAATACATATGGGGAAACAACATTTACATTTAAAGGCTTCTCATTGACAATAACTTTTGTCATACATATCATTTCAATATAATTTTTTTTATATTTTATTTTCCAGGTTTTTTAATTTTTTTTATTTTTCATGGTTATTTTCACATTTTTTTCCTTGAGTGGTTTCTTTTAGAACAGTGTGACTGACCTCTAAGGCTGGATTTTTGAACAAT
The DNA here is from genome assembly GCF_960531495.2 of Zeus faber. Lineage (NCBI taxonomy): Eukaryota > Metazoa > Chordata > Actinopteri > Zeiformes > Zeidae > Zeus > Zeus faber. The sequence continues at coordinate 9,753,096 of NC_137194.1, read as the reverse complement.
AGCTTCATTATTGCCTGAGACCTTCGGCTATTTTTCGGCACCTGGAACAATAATTAACACAAACTTTGTAATTATGTTATACAGCGATCATAATAAATACATGTGATTTCACAAACATAATAAATAAATGTTAATTAATTAATAATTGTAATTACAGTTTCACAGCTTCTAGTTTTCCCGACTAGTTCCTAGTCCATGGACGCATCATTCATTCCCAGTTACGGGGACTCGACTTGACGTGGGGAAGACTTTCTGTGGATTAATGTTTTTTCGTGTCCAAGTTTTCCGAAGGGTTACGCTTGCGTGACACCGGAAAAGGGTTCATGTTTTTACGGGATTATTTACAATTTTCAGGATACTATTTTTCTGATTCTTTCCGAGAATATGAACTCATCATGAACTCGTTGATTTTGTATCTTACCAGTGCTGCAAATCCCGCAAAGTACCACGACGGACCAACACGCTGCATCTAACACAGGGTTGTAACAGAATACAATGTTTTAATTCACAAAAAGACCAGAGATAAAATATCAATCGACATAAAGTATGTTGCCTTGGCAATTCTGATATTGCAATATAATCTTTTCCCAAAACACTGTCTTTTATGCTACCAGATGTTTCCGTGTCCTGATAAAAGCTAATTCCTCCTATCAAAACATCATCTAGGTCACTTGCTGTCCATGTCAAAACATTTTGGGTCTTGCTCTTAAGTAGCGCTGTCAAACTGAAAGCTGCACACTGCTTTTTCCTGGACTCTCCAGCCAGCCTCTTATCACCGAGATGTGGGGAGTAAACGGGTGTATTTAAAGGAACTTCATCTTCATCTAATACTTTGTATTAGATGTTGTCATAGCAACTTCTGTAGGCGTCTTTCTAGTCGTTTTTTGTAGTTTTTTTGCAGTCCTCACTTTCAAGTTTTTTCCAGAGTTTTCAGAGTTTTGTTCAGAGGTTTCAGAAAGTATTTTAGTCTTTCTTTTAACAGGAGAGTGGCTGACCTCTAAAGCTGCACGTTTGATTTGTCGCTGCCTTGGAATTTGGGCTTCTATGAGACATCACAAATACACATTCCTTGTATTATGTAATTGCTTATGGTTATTCTTACCAGTAATTATAATTCAGTATGATCGTATACATGATGACTCTGGAATGTCTATAAATTCTGTGATGTTATTTGGCTTAAATTTTGTAGAACTTAACCTGATGCGTGCGATGTGACTTGAACTTGGACGATGGCATGTCGGAACTGACACCATCAGTTCAAACACATTTTCAGGGTTCCCATGGAAGGCAAAATTACCTCCTACCAACACGAGTTACAATTTTCCGAGTTCCCATAGAACGCAGCATCGGCTCCCTCTCGTCTAAGATCCTGAGCGAATCAACCAATACACACCAATGGAGTCTAGACCGCAGTGCACCGCGCACCTTGCCCCCATGCGAAAGCCCCCCCAGAGCCGCAACCTGTAAATATGTAACAAATTGGATGACGTTTGGCTACTTCCGGTAGATTAGCATTGGTGCTCGCACTAATTTCTGCTCCAAAAATGGATCAATGTGGATCAAGCTTGGACCACAAAATGTCAGACCTGCCCCGAATCCAACGACACTTCATTCATGTCTGTGGGTTCAGCGGTTGCTGTGCGCCAGACACTTTCAACGGGAAAAATTATAAATACAATTTAAAAAACTAATAATAATAAAAACAACAAACAAAAACAATAGGGTAATGATATAATAATATAATAAATAAAACCTCTTGAATAATAATAATAATAATTATAATCATAATCATAATAATGAAAGTAGTAGCACTACTACTAATAAATATTTATATCTGCCAAGAAAATATAATAATTCATCTTTTCCATGGTCTCTCTTATTTCTCTTTTAATTTGTTTAACTCTCAGCTTTAGTCAACTATCTGCCCTCTCACAGTAAACTTAAATTAATCCATCAGGGATTTGATTTATTCCTTTTAAACATGAAGCAGGTATTATGATTATGATCGTAGAAAAATCGTTGAATAGAAATTTAATCGCTTTTCCATTTCAAGTGACGATGAGCGTTTGGGTTCTCCTTTCTCTTCTTCATCTTCTTCTTTGAAAACCTAAATGATTGTTACTTGTAGGGGGAGCGTTTATAGAAAAGCCTCAGACTCTAACCTTTGACTAATTAAGCTACTCGGTGGCTTCCTGTATACATTGTGTGACTGGAACCTCTCAGCGCCTAATTGAATGTATTCTAATGACTGCTGGCCTATTCCTGAACCAACACACTGTGTTGCTGAATCCTGAGCGATTAAATTTCCCCGATGAATGATTACACTTAATGAAATGCAAGCAATTAAAGTAAAAGCCTGATCAAATTGTGCCCGACTGTCAGTCAAATGTCGCTGACGTGTAATTGAAAATGGTTCCTTCCCCCTTGCTCACTGCTGCCCCTGTAATATGAGTCCATTTAAAAGCAGATCAGGTTTCAGCAGACAATGGTACACTAGATGATACTTGATCGACTAATTGACAGTTGCAGTGCGTTAGAAAAAAACATCTGGCCCTAAAAATGATTAACACTAAATTATTCACAAGGCTGATTTTTTATTTATTTATTTGTTTTTCCCCCCATCGGCAATATCAGCAACTCAATGCTCTATATCAAAAAAGGCAGTAGTAAAAGCTCCGTAGTACAAAATAGGCCATCAATTATTGATGAAAGGAATGTTTTTGGAGGTGCATTTCTGAGGCTGTAAACAAAGTAAACGGGGAAAATCTAGAAGCGAGAAAAAACCGTCCTTGCACTTGTGTGGGACCTTTCAACCTAGATAAGGAACATATAAGCAGTTGAATATTCGACATATCGTCCACATCACTTTAAAGTGGTAATCCGTACGTTTGTCTGTGTTGGGTGGATTACACTACAAGCCCCAGAATTCCATCAAGAACTGCAACATTTCTTTGCGACATCCCTTGATTGTTTTGTTTTTGTCTTTCTTGGTCAATTGAGGTGGTGGGGATGCTTTTTCATCCAAGGCTGTTCACAGCAGCTAACTTTCATTTCTTATGCATGTATTCCTGTCGGGAGAGGCGGCGGACCCCGCCCCCAACAATAGAAACAGCATATAGAAGAGCACATGAAATAACACAATCCACTGAATGACTGTGTGGCAGTCTTACCTGCCACACGCCACCCAAGTGCCATTTTCAGGGCCCTCCGACACAGAGACACAGGCAATGGATGTATATATATGTATATGTATGTGACAAATAAAAAATGAATCTTGAATCTTGGATGTCATGACAAGGGCTCCTCTCCTGTGTGTGTGTGTGTGTGTGTGGGGGGATGGGGGTTTTACCTGTAGCTCGTTGATTGCTCTTATGAGCAACAGGTATACAGCCACCCTGATCCCAGGTCCAATTACCTAGACTGTTAGCCAGACTGTTTCTTATAAAATGCCAGCTAAAAAAAAGGATAAAATATGGGATTTTTTGTTATGGATTACAACATTAACTTTTCGGTGAAAGATGTTTGAATGATGGACAGAGAAAAGGGTCGTAGGTGAACATTATTGGTGATTATACTATTCACAGTGCCAGTGGATTAATTACAATAAAACCACTTTTTAATGTGACACTACTCTACATGCACGGCTCTAGAACATTCTGACAAAATAGCTTACAGTCATACCTGATTTATTTGACAACAGCAGTGAGATTAGGATTATCAAGCATTCAAGATCTACGGTATTTATTCCTAAATTGCCCTTTCAACAGTTTAGTGTTCTTGATCCACACCAGAAAGAAACAGCAGCAAAGCTGAATGGAATTTAGAGGATTATCATTTTCCCCCTTGTGCCATTTGACACAATGACACAATTACCCCAAAGCTTATTTTCAAGGCAGGAAGAGGCGGAGATGGGGTGCCAGAGAAGCGAGCAGAAGAATATGCTCGCTTGTATTTGACTTATTTGACAAACATAACAGCGCTCTGGGCGTAAATTCCCCCGAAATCCTTTTAATCGCGCAGCAGAAGGAGGGAAGGGCCTCGATGTGTTGTCATTACAGGTCATTGTTGTCCCGCACATGAACTAAGCGACAATAATTGAGTTAAAAGGGGAAACAAATGATGTTGTGAGTGCATGAAATGGAAGGAGCCGACTGATTTATTTTCCAAAACAATACACGCCAGAGCAAGTCAGTTTTTTTACTAGAATTGGCAGGGGGGGCGGGGGTCAAACTGCAGTGTTAAACAGGGCGACTGAGCAGGAGTGACTGACAAGCCCTGAAAATTGTCACATTTTCTGATAAAATAACGAGTGGAAAATAGTGGAAATTACAAAATGAAGCTATTGATTGTGTTTGAATAGAAAAAAAACATCATATAAGATCCAATTCAAGACCCAGTTTATTTTGTTAGTGTCTGGCAAGCTAATATTTATTTTTTATTTTTATTTTTTTGGAACCACCACCAACCCCTCTCTTCGGAGAACTATTTATCATGTCTATAAACAACTGATCACTACTCCAAGAGGGGGACAATCATCACAGAGGAGACAAATAAACATAGAAACAAACAACATTTACACAAAAACATAAACATTGGACATGTATTGAAAAACAGTTAATTAGGTCCAGGAAAACTGGAACTACAACTGGTCACGTGGCCTCTTCCTCTCATAGCTATGGCAGTAAATGAGGGAGGAAAGGAGAGGAATGCAACCAGGAGGGTGCTGGGGTGCACTCGAAGCAGGTGTGGTGGTGTGTGCTTGTGTTTCTGTGTGTGTGTGTGTGTGTGTGTGTGTGTGTGTGTGTGTGTGTGTGTGTGTGTGTGTGTGTGTGCATGTGTGTGTAAGATGACCACCGGTGAGTGTACATGACTTATCCCCATTGGTACTGGTGTAGAAGGTCAGTATTTGGAGTTCGAGGGGCTTCTGGGCCCTTTCCGCTGCTTGAAGGCGCCACGACATAATACCGACCTTCTACACCAGTGGCAAGTTAATATTTATAATAATAATAATAACAATAAAAATATATATATATTATAATAATAATCTGTATATGATATATATTATTTTATTATGTATTTTTTATGCATTTATTACACTCATAGTACCTTATATTCCAAGCACTTCTGCATAATACTTGACTTTTTAAGGGTATTTTTTTAATATACATCTCCTGCACAAAATCCTGTATTCAATAGACCTCCGTTATCCATATTTTATAGTTTTATAGCCAATAGCCAAAGTAGCTCTTAATAATTATTATCAATCTGGCTGTCTGCAGGCTTTGGCGCAGGAGGGGCTGACATCAGGGTGTCCTGCACCATGCCATGCACACTCGGCTACGTGGGTGGGTGCTCGGGGCCTGTGGCCAGGTGGAGCATATAGCCGGTTGCGATATCGCGGCCCACACAAGTGGGTATGGGGGCCCCGCCAGCTCGCCTGCAGGGTGGGCAGTTCTGGCAGGGTGTCGGTCTATTGGCATGGGACCTGGCGCCTGCAGACCGGATTCTGCACGTGCGGGTGTGTCTTATGCCTGCACATAGGGTTGGGGTGTATACTTGCGCTTCAGGGGTGCAGGGTCTCCTCACGCTCTCTGGGACTGGTTTATGTTCCTCGGGCGGTGCCTGGGTGTTGCTTGCTGCTTCTCTGGGGGCTGGGGGGTGTCTTCTGTGACTGCAGGGCGTTGTGCTCAGAGCATTCCTGCGGTCATGGAGTGTCTATATGGCTGCGGGACTAAGGGGTGGCACATTACACACACACACACACACACACACACACACACACACACACACACACACACACACACACACACACACACACACACACACACACACACACACACACACACACACACAGGCGGACTCATCACAGGTACACACACACACACCATCAGCACCTGTTTTGAACACACCTCCAAACACCCTCTTGGTTATATCCATCTCCTTTTCTTTCAGAACAGAGTTACTGCAGCAGCTCTTGATGATTAGTAAAGAGTTGTATTGCAAGTTGAGAAGTTGAACTGCAGATTAACTCTTTCCTAGATGCAATGGCATACAAATACTCTGTGTTGCATGCTGACAACACAGGTTAAAAGAAATAAATAAGAATTATAATATTAATAACAATATTTTTATTATTAATAGTAGTAGTAGTAGTAGTAGTATTATTGTTAATAATAATAATAATAATAATAATAATAATAATAATAATAATCATTGTTATTATTATTATTAGGGTTTAGCCCGAAGGGGTGGAAGCCTTATTGCTTTTGTTAATAAAAAACTGAGGTCAGTGGTAAGTGGAGCTCATGGCCGCACTCAGACAAGCTGAATAAAATTTGTATTCGGGGCAGTTCCAACATGGTGTTGCTCGAGTTTATCCAGAGGGGCGGTTCAGCATTGTGGAAGAGGTTTGTCATCAACAATCGCCAACACCAAGATGGCACAGATGGTGTGAACAGATCACGTGTCAGATATACTCGCAACTGGACTTTAATTAAAGGAATAAAAGATACAAATTCTTAAACACATAAAAGTAAACGTTTTATTTTATTACTATTAACCTTTATTATATTTGAAAAAAAAAAAGTATTACCAGAAGACAATTGGATTAAACGGAACAAATGAACTTCTGCAGTCACAAAACACACTGAAACAGAGAGCCAAAGCACACTCATCCTTTCAACTTTAACAAAGGACGAGCTACCTTGGACTCCACGTATTGCTGCCTGCAGCTATAATGATATTATTATTGTTGTTATTATTATTAGTGAGGGGTATCATATCTTACCACTCTTACCTGTTGTCTCTCTGCTGCATAGATGGTCGGATTTCCCTGCAGATATCAATAAACAATGATCTGGTTTAGACATTAATGTTAGGATCTGGTATAATCAAAATCACCTCTAAACATCCAAGCTGTAACAAAGATTCATGGGCTCATTAATGAACTCTTTAACGATACCCATTTTATTTTCTCTGCGTAATTCCAGTAATCATTTTTTTTATTACAGCTCTCACAAAATACAAAAGTAAAGTGTGTTACTCCTCAATACACAATTTTATTAGGTTAATTTCAAATGCTATAAATACACTTTGAGTTAAAAAAAAGAAAAGTCATTTTAATGACACAGATGGTTGTATCCCTTCAAGCAATTGTTTTTTTTAATTCTATTTTTCATTACTCTAATTGTAAACCAGGAAGATTTTCCCTCGAAAGTTAATTTTATTACATTAATTACATTAAGACATTATTTAGTCGTAAATCCCTTGATAGTTACCCAATGTCGAGTCACTGACTAATTATTGACACTGATTGCTTTTTTCTTCATTATTGTACGTGTGGTTCCATTTGTGGTGTTTTGCTTTGTTTGTACAATATTAACTTCTGATTTTAAATATATATTATACTTTTTATTTTATTGTAGTGAAATTGGCATTACCAAGAACAGAATTTTTATGAAACCCTTTATTTTCATCTGGTCATTTCCTCATGCCATGTCACTAACCCCCATGTTATTTAGGATCCACCCACTCCCTTTTGCTTTGCTGTCACTCCCTTCACCTGGTTTCTCCCGCCTGCTCATTCCCGCCTTAGGCCCTCAGTATAAATACCAGTCCATCTCCCTTTCTCTGCAAAATTTGTTTCTTGCCTTATGCTGAGCTTTCCCACACTACTACCTGATTCCTGTACCTTCTGTGTGAACCTCTGCCTGATTCCCTGGACTCCGATTCTCTGCCTGTTCCCTGCCAGACAAGTTTGCCTTCTCTGACTGATCTCCTGGTTTTGACCCCTGCCTGTTTTTTGGAATAAACCTTGTGGACTTTGACTTCTTACCTGATTTTTTGTGTCACGCTTATGGGTTCACATAAGAAGTCAGTGAGCCTAACACTTTACATTTTCTAAGTCTGTGTGTGTCTGTGTTTACTGGATAGTACACTGGCAGCAACTAATACTGTCATATGAAAACCGTGCATTTTATTATCTTTTCCACGGTTTAATCAACTCTTTTGCACTTCCCTATCGCAGCTCTTTGGGCCGCATCTGTGTTATTGTAAGAGAAATGTGAAGTTGCATCGCTTCCTACTGAAAACCTGCTGTTTGAAGGGTTTGAATGTACCGCAGAGATTGCAAAAACTCATTTTAAATAGAATGTGATATTACTGTTCAAACTTCATATTCAGAAAATACACTAAGACGTATGTGAGCATCATGTTTTCGAAAAGGAGAATTAACATAAGGCTTCAACGTTCGCCCCATTGGACTGCATTGAAGTACAGTAAAAAGCTGCAGCAGAGTGGTACGTTTCTCAACAGTAAAGCGTTTAGCGATGTTGATGCTACAGTATGAATAGTTATAACGATGGGAACCAACATTTTAATAAGGCCTGGGACTATCAATGTTCTATCCTGCTCACATTTTGTTTCATTGTTATTAAGTTACTTTTACCTGACGCTTGTCGCATGCTGTCCCGAATAAAACCCTGGGGTGTGCAAGGTCCCATGGATGTAGTTGGGGGTGTTACAGTGTGTAGACACAAAAGAGCAGTGCAATTGTTAAAATAAAAAAGGGGGGAAAAACCTGTGGAGTTGTTGACATTCAACTGTTGGGAACTCAGTCCCTTCCAATCTGAAAAAAAAAACAGAGGGGATGATTAAAGTGACAAAGGTTCTGTCTGCTCTTGTCCTTTATCCAACAAACGACTTCACAGAAGAGAGACTAATTGTGCGGGGGATGAAAAGTGGCCACAATTATTTCCCTATAATGGCACAGAGGCATCTATTTCAAAGAGTGGCTGCAACTTCAGATGAAGTTTACTTGATTAAACCTGAGTTGAGTGCTATTGTGTGTGTGTGTGTGTGTGTGTGTGTGTGTGTGTGTGTGTGTGTGTGTGTGTGTGTGTGTGTGTGTATGTGTGTGTCTTTGGAAGCATATGTGTACATGCATCGAGATCTTTGTAACTCATTTTAGGATTCCAAATGTTCCTCATTAAAGTTATTATTCTCCTTGTGTGGATGTTACTTGTTGTTTCCCTCCCTATATTAATACTTCTACTCTGCCCCTTTACTATTATTATGAGGCAGATAACCAAAAGTGTTATTGTGGCGGACCAAGGGCCATGGTCGAACCACGGCTGTAGACGCCGGCATGGCTTCCTTTTCTGCGGCCGCCCAGTGGCCTCAAGTCGGGCGATCAGCCCGACCTTATTGGTCCGACTCGGGGAAAGGAGCTTTCTTAATGTTTGTCTGTCTTGCAGAGAGGGATCAGCGCACGGGCTCGTCAGCCGACCGGGAACCAGAGCGGAACGTCATTCCTCCTGCGCCCGAAATCATTATTCATTAATTATTCATCTTTTTGGCCAGTGAACCTTTCTGTTCAAGTTTATGATGAAAACTCCTGCCATGTTGGCAAACCACCGCCAGAAAGACTCTAGGTCTACCTCCCTAAACCCCTACCAGTGGGTAGAGACTTCCACAGTTATCTATAGGGAAATGATTGAATTTTAACTTTCTTTATTGAGCTCTGAAGTCAAATGTGTCAAACGTCAAATATTATATAATTCATAGCATTCGGTCTAGACTGCAGCACATCTTGAAGCCAAGATATAACGGTGCTTTGACAGCATTCAGCAAAATCGCAAAAGTATTTTAGTTATTTTCGTTCTGGACAGCTATCAACAACGTTAACGGCACCTTGCAGCTCGCTAGCATCATGTGCACCCCTGATGCATCACGTCTGATCTCATGACATCTGTCGATTCACTCGGGACTTCACCAAAATAAAGACGCTGTCCCATTTTTACTGTACTTCACCGCTGCCGTGCTGACTGTGTAACCTCAGTCTCTGAAAAGTTTCAGTCTGTAGGTGTGTTGAGATTGGGCTTGTGTTGAGAAAGGTGCAAAATGACTCATAATCCAAGATGACTCATGTGGCACGGTGAAAGCACAGGATGGTTATCTTTCTCTTGCTCCACTTTCAATCGCTATTTTTTCTTGACCACTAGAGGGGGCAGTTGCCTATCGCACCTGACCAAAATAAACCATGAATATCAAGTACCAATACAAAGGAATCCAAGTAGAGTAATTCACCTTCATGAGAGCTCTCTGTCTTATGAAAGCTAGTCCACTATGGATCCTAGTTTTATCCCTTTTTTTCTGACATAGTTTTATATTTATGCAAACAACACTTTTGGGTCCTTGCTTCTTTCAACGTGTTTCGTAACCAAGTCTGCCATTTTACTGCTTTCAAGGAAAAAAAGTGTTCAGAGCGATAGATGGGGCGAACAGGTCAGTGGTTGTCATCTGTTCTAGCCTCAGGTTCCATATCTGTCTATAATGATCTGTCATTGAGTCACAACCCAAACATCATTTAAGATTTGAATCAATCTAATTAATTTCATGAAATTAATAGTATTCATGAATAGTCACAAATGGACTACAGTAACGGAAATCCACAAGGTTTTGACGCACTTGATGTACATCATATGTTTTTTGGGGTTTTTTTTATGACGTGGATGTACAGTATATGATACGCCTGTGGTCCACTCAAAATGGCGCCGCAACAGACCAGGGACAGTCTGAGAGTTTCACATTAGAATTTGTACAGGTAACTAATACCAAAAGTCCATAAATATAAAATAATGCACCTTTAAGACCAGCTTGTTTTAGGGAACTTTGATGTGAATGGCTGTGCTGTGAAATTCAGAGAATGTATAATATTTTTCTTTGTGCAACAAGAAAGCACTCAGCAAAACCAGTTTGAAGGGCTTTGGGAGGATATCGCAGCAAATGATGCAGTATGAAAACGGGCTGTGCCTCGGGCAAACACGCTGACTAATGTGTTCGTCTGTGATTAAACAGCCTATATACTGTATCTAATGTGAACACTGGTCATGTTTCACATGTAAGGAAAGGGAGCGCATCAAACTTGTTTTTGTAGGGAAAAAACAGTTATGTAATATTAATTAGACAGTACCCCCAGCCCAAAAAAATCAAATGAAACTAAATTAATAGCTCCTATACCATTTAAACAAGGCTTCATCTTTGCTTCTTGTGTTTTCATTACAAGGCAGTGCATTGTGGGAAAGAGATGATGTACTGATGTTCAGATTACTTGTTATGGTAAGCGTTTTCTATTGTTCCCCAGAACCCAATTATAGAACAAAGACGTGCTTATTGAAAGAGGTTCCAGCTCCGGAAAATGTATGGCCCAGAGGAAACACAATGTTAACTGTGTGATGCTTGCTCCATTGTTGCAGGACCTGCTGCAGCACACATGTGCGTGCGCACACACACACACACACACACACACACACACACACACAAACACACACTTTAAATAACGTTTGAGTGCATATTGTGTGTGTTTGCACTTTTGAAATACCTTTGGGAAAAAGCATTTTCTGGGTCACGACGGGGGGACGGCCGTGGTGGAATAAGTCATGAATTCAACTTTCCCCTCTTCCCACAACGCTAACACATCCACGGTGCCTCAGTGGAAACTAACATGTCATGGTGAAAGCCTTTCGATTGAAATTAAAACACTCTGCTTTCAGGTTCAGAAAGTATATTTGGGCTGTAAAACATCCCATCTGCGATGTCATGATCAAAACTATGTCCGGATATTCTCTCAATGTGCATATTTTGTTTTAAGCCAATCCACCCCGAAATGCATGACCAGTATGTCGACTCTACATTTGACGAAAATCCTCCCCTGCTCCAAATCTATTTGCTATGGATCTGCTCAGAAAGTTCGGCAGTTCCCCCGTTTCCCCTGGCGGATGGGCTCGTCCCAGAGATCTCCACGTTGGTATTGATGTTTCCTGGCGACGCTTGCGCAGCGGGCGCGGCCTGCGCGGTGTGAACGCTGCTCTTCTGGGAGCCTGTTCTCTTTGTATATTCAGGTCAGTGGCTTTCATCAGATGTAATGGGAGGGCCCTAAATTATGAATGGAGAACCACTCTGAGGACAACGCCAACGAGGGTGACGCAGATTATTCATCATCCCCACTTCCTTATGAGGATTTCACACTGGAGGGATGAGGGGAGAATTAACTCTCAAGTGGAGAACAGGGGGAGAGATTATGAGCGGCGTCCAGGAGCTATAGTATCAAATCTAGATTATGGACTAGGAATCAGCAGTTTGCTTCGAGTGGATCTCCCCAAGATCTAAACAAAAGCAACTGTCAGTTTTTCTAAAAGACAAAAGGTAAAAAACATTTAGAGAATTTCTGCAGGTTTATTGAGCGGAAGGCGCCTACGCCATCACACACAAGACAGTTTCGCAACACGTTCACACCTTCTGGCCATCAAAATTTGCTGAAACCACCTCCACCACTGCAAAGTGACGGTTAGAAGGAAGGAATAGCAACCAGAGATAGAAAGCGCAGTAACCACACCAAGAATGTAAGCAAACTACTTCTGGTTCCAAAAAACACTCTTTGATGATAAGACCAGGAGTATGTTTTTGAACTAAAAAAACTAAAATGATACTAAAACGGAACTAAAACAGAGAGATTGGAAACAATGTTTTGTGAATAAATTAATAAAAAAATAAATTAGCAAGTTGACCCCCAAGGTGATGGACGATTGTTACCAGCTCTGTGCTGGTGAATTTTGAGGTAATGAAACGGTCCAATTTGAAGGAGAGGAAATAAAGTTTCAATAAGTATTTTTCTTTTACACATGGTCTGAATAGAGTACTCTATAGTTATCAGAAGTTCTTAAAGTGGTTATATCACATTATAATACTTTAGTATGGGTAGATTCACAGCCTGCCCAAAAAAGCACAAACCATAGAAATTTACTCAATAACAGTAATTATTTGTAATTTGTAATTAGTTACTTTAAACACCCTCTCAACTCTGCGTCACTCATTCTTTCCTCCTTACTCAGGAGAATGAATCCAGAAAGCACGGACAGAACCGGAGCCAACATCAGTGTTATGTGCTTGTTGATGCTGTTGCCCTGGCAACAAATTAAGTTACGGCCAATTAATGTAGACACTGAATCAATGGGTTTCATAGGTCACACCGATGGCAGACTTACTAAAAAACATGCTTCCCCCAGGCTTCTCATCCTTTTATTTTCTTTTCTTTTTAAACATCTTCTGAATAAAACCCAAAGGACACAGGAAACATATCAGGCCTGGATGTTTTTTGGGGGAGATTTATTCTCTATATTCACTGGGATGGGGTCCTTTAAACAGCGGTTTAATCATGCGGTGGTCTCCGTACTGCGCTCAGACGGCAATCTATTCATCCCTGTCATGACAGTAGCTATTGAGAGGGTATCTTATTGTGTCCCATCCAACCACCACCACCCAGCAACCCCCACCCAGCAACCCCCACCGGATTCTGCGATTCTCGGCCGCCCGATCATGGAAATGTGTCAGGGAGACGGCGTCTGAGCGGGAACAGGAAGCAGGAACGCTGATAGATCCTCAACTCGAGAGAGAGAGAGAGAGATACCTCTCTTCGTTTTGTGATCCTTCTCCACCCGTGGTGTGTCCTCCTGCCTCCCTGGCTGGCGAAGGTGGAGGAGGAGTGCTACAAAGCTACAAGAGGAGCAGAACAGGGGAAAAGCAAAGTGTGGGTGGCGGAGGTGGAGGTAGCGATGAAACACAGCCTCACTCTAAGAAGACAATGAGGAGGAGGAGGAAGGTGGAGAAAGAGAGGGTTAGGTGGAGGAGACGGAGGGAGGGAGGCATTAGAAAGGGGGGTAAAGGGAGAGGGTGCAGAGAGGAGTCAAAGTCTGGCATAAAAGTAAATTCAAATGCATTATTCATGGCACTCTGTGTCAAAATATCATTTACGTGTGCTGTGTTGACTCATGGCTCGTAAAATGAGAAGGACATGAAAAGAAAGAGGGAATGGAGAAAATGAACAACTCGGGAGGCTCTCTCTCTCTCTCTCTCTCTCTCTCTCTCCTCTTCCATCTCTCTCCTCCTGGCCTGAAAATAAAAAATAAAAAAAAGAGCCCCGTGCGCTCTCCCCCGACTTATTAGGTGTCAGTTATTTATCGCGCTCTCCGTTTGCCGTTCTTTATGTGTGTAATAAGCAGGCGCCTCGTCAGGGACTGTCTCAAATCCCGTCTTCCAAGTCGCCTGAAGGGCTTTTTCTATCCCTCGACCAGACGCCGATGCTAAACTACTCCTGATCCCACCATTGTTGCTTTTGCTGTGTCCAATTTGTTGTTGTTTGGAATATATTGTTTATCTGTTTATTCTACCGTCTGTCCGCTTGCTCCTCCGTCCATCCACCTTCCACGCCTAACGAGCTGACGTCATTCGTCTTCCTGTTTCTCCGCTCGTTAGCGCCGGGAGCCTGCTCCGGGGCCACAGTGGCCCCTGTGGGCGGAGGATGGTACTGCGCCGCGTTGCAGCCTCGCTCTCGTTTGCCGGACGCCGCACATGGGCCTGTTGTGGGGACATAAGAAGCTACGGAGCTCCACGAAAGTTGGAACCAATAAAAAAAAAAAAAAAATCCAACGTGGTGAGACGTATGTTAAACGCAGATTATGGGAAATTAGGACACGATTTGGCCGATTCGAAGGGGAGGAAATCATTTTGGGATGGTTTGTGTTATAGCTCCATGTGGAGCATATTTTTCCTTCAAGGGCGCCACTATGTATTTTATTTTTCTTTGTGGTAGGAATAGATAGGATCTTTCTCATATAGCGTTCCGCCGTCTTTTCCATCTTTGCTCACACCCATATCTGTATGCAATGGGTGGTGGGGAAGACGGGGGTGGGTGGGGTGGGGTTGGGTGGGGCGCAGCCGCATATGACCTGCTCCACTTTTATTTTGATTTATAGGGCTGGTGGAGAGCATCATCACAGAATCGCTTCATCTTCTCTCCTTTATTACAACACATTTGTTTTCATTTTACTCCCAAGGTCTGGCTGAATACATTACCGGGGCTCCCGCAGGGCCCTCGGGGGGCCGGCTCTTCAGCCGCCGGAGACAATGGGATGACGGAAGGGATTTCTGAGCATGCTTCATCATTAGCACTAGTGGCATTATCTGGGACTTTCCAAATATTAGCCAAGGATTATCATTATTCATGGTATTAACCGGGATAAGTCGACGTGTTTGTTGGGAGCAGCAGTCAAGCGTGCTCGGCGGTCAAGACAATGGTCATAATTGTCGGGGCTAATGAGTGACCATGGTAAAAAAAAAAATTATTCCAGGAGTCAGGAATTAGGAGAGGGGCTTTCAAAAGGGCTCCATTCCTCTTCACCACCAAATATCCTTTTTTTTTTTTCTATCAGTACAATCAAAGAAACCTCAAAACAACATATCTTTTCCTGTTTTCCAGGAGCAGAAATAATGTCGCGTTCACAGACTGATGCTTTGGATGGCCCCATATCCCCAGTTCAACATTGGCGGTGATTTAGATGAGATGACCCTCCACCGTCTCAAGCAGTCATTTTGAGGATGCCTGCGGGCGAAAGTAGGACACAGAAACCCATTCCGTCTCGGGGAAGATAACTAGGCCCCAGAACATTAAGGTGGGGATAATATGGCAATTGGGTTTAGCATAGAAAGGTCAAAGGCAGGGTAATGCAGAATGTAATACATGATTAAGGATGGAAGCCCATTAGGGGGCGGGGCTTCGGGGTCAGGGGGCGATAGCCAGACTTGTTTTGGGGTCGGCGCGAGAACAATATGAGCAAGGAGCGCGGAATTATGGTCATTTATCATGTTTGTCACGAGACGGAGATTTATGCGGGGGCTTTTCGAAACGCTTTACCGCTTGATATTCATGCACACACGCACACTCTAATTACATTCAAATGAAGATATAATTTGAAAATGCCTCATTATTTATATCTAATTATATATTTTTTATTGTATGTGTTTATCTTGAGGGTCTGCAAGGTCTGCGATAGCAAAGGATCCAGTGTATAGGCATTGATTTATTTCTACAAACAGTGATGTAGGTCACCCCTTTTTCCTTAAAAAAGCATCATAATTTATATAATTGTTTTTACCGTCAATCAATTTCTTAGAGAAGTAAAGCAGTGGAAAGGCCAAATTCCATGCAAAATAAATTCAACCTAAATGCTAAACAGCTCCGAACCAAGTCCAAACCACTAATACCTGCCGATATGTCATTACTTCATCACTTTGTAAAGTGTATTTTGTCTTTTCAGGACGCCACTATGCAAGCATATCATTTTTCTATTGTTCACCCTCTATCACATCTGCAGAGTCTATTTTTTTGTAAGAAATAGAAAGACACGCTGGGGCTGAAAAGAGCCCTGATTGCCTCATTATGGATAATAATCTCCATTCAAATCAACCGTTTCCCACAGTGCCAACATTCATTGTCTTAGCCGCTCCAACTTTTTACTGTTTTCTTTTGGTGGTGGTGGTGGTGGTGGTGGAGGACGAAGGGGGTGGTTGGGTTGTTCGGCTCGGGCTGCAAGAATATCTGCGCTAAACATAAAAATTTCATATTTACGGCCACGCTCAACAATTCATACCTCCACCCCCCTTCCACTCCACCTCATTCAGGTATTCACTGCTGAGAAAACTGCAGCTGATAGTGAAACTGATAGCATCTCCACCATCCTCTCAAGGACACGCAGCAGAGTACGGACTGGCCGAGCTGAAGAGGAAGAGGAGGAGGAGGAGCAGGAGGATGAAGAGGATCCTGCTATTCCTTGACTGAATTCCCAAGGACAGAACGGTAGAGAGGGGAGGGGGAACACAACCCCAAATGAACAGGAGACGGAGAGAGAGCTATAGGAGGAAATACAATGCAAATTACGTACAAATGTTGACTTGGAGAGACCTCAGGACTACTATGTCGGCTACTGCTCTACATTCAATTATATTCATTGTGCGGTACCGGGGTAATGTGAATTCACAGCTCAACGCTCAATAAATTAACACTGTGCATACAAATAGTGTGTATTTGGACACTTTGTGGGTGTGGGTGTGCCGATGTGTTTTGCATGTGTGCGTAAGTGTACACATGGAGCACAAGGGCCCAGTGCACACACGCGTAAGAATGGCCTCAAATTAGGAAGCACAAGGGCCCGGTGCACAGTGTAATACATGGCGGTAAATTAGGAAGCACGCCATCGCTCCTCCAAAGAGCCTGCCTCGAGATCTCTGCCCCTAAAAAGCCTTAAGCTATAGGATCCTGTTGTCTCCGGAGCTCGCCATGAGCAGTGCAGAACGGCGGCTTCTCGGACATGTAAATTGCGCGGCCTTTCCGTTCCTCGGGGTAAAATTACTCCTCACTGCACTCTGCATAATAGCCCTCTGGATTCCTTTTCTGTTCCGGGGTTTTCAGGGATACCTGTCAATCACAATCATAGGCAAGGCAAGGCAAGTTTATCCATCTGAAAGCTGGTTCAAATCTCATGTTTATTCAGGTTTATTCAAAAATAAGGATAAAATAATGAAAAAGAAAAAAAAAAACGATCTTTGTTGGAAAAGAAGAATGTAAGGGGGAAAAAAATCGTTTTTGGAGGTTGTGTCTTATACGTTTTGTTCATGATAAATGTACTTCCATTATGGGTAGAAGGAGGGTTAACCTGGGACCCAATCCCCAGAGGGAGACCCCCATCTAGCGGCCATGTGTGATAGTGCTAGTATATATTATATTATACAGTAAGAAGAAGAAGAAGAATACAGTATATTATTATTATTATTAGTAGTAGTAGTAGTAGTAGTGTTTTTATTATCATCTTTATTATTATCGTCATTCCTTAAACAAATTTTTTATCTAAATTGGTCGTATCTGCATCTGCTGATAGAACCAATCACTGCTAATTTACAATGTTTGCAATGGCAAAATCCTACGTTTGTGCATATGTATGTGTTGTGTAGTGGCATTTTGCTGAACAGAAATAAATATTTATGCTCCCTTTCCCACTGGGCCAATTGCCAATGCATCATATATACAGCAAACATATTGGGGTTTTCCACTGATAATTCATAACAGAGTGTAGTGACTGTCTGAGAATGAGATAGACATCGCAATCTCACAGCTAGGAAACCTGGGCCACACTCTCATTTAAAATCCAATAGCATGCAAAGCTGCTGACATATCAGGTATGAAAATCTCATGTCTATACCTCATGTTCTCTCAGACTCCGGGACAATCTCTTGTGTTCATGGTCATGCATTTCTCTTAGAGGCAGAATATCTCGGATGCCGCTCCAACTTCTCCCCCGATTGTAATTCTGGAAGGTGACAAATTACAGATGTTTTTATAAGCAAGCTTCCTTCAAGAAAGATGCACAGATTGCGCAACAGTTACACTTTTGTTTTTGTTTTCACAAAGGACCATTCTTCTACATCCTGGGAGAGAATCAATGTTTTAAAAATATCATATGACTTTCTTACTTCCCAATCATTATTTAATGTAAAGAGAGGAAGGAAGTCCGCCCCACGGTGGGACAGCATTTTGCTTATAGACAGCACCACAGCTTGGCTTGACCTGCCAGCCTTCGGGCTCACTTCCTGTGGGCCTATCGACTTCCTGCAGAGCTATGTGCTTCCTGCAGACCAATGATTCCCAACCTGGGGTGCGAGACCCCACGGCGGTCGCCAGAAAACGCAGGGAAGGGGGGCCTTGTCCGATTCGAGGCATATGTTTCCCTACTAGTCAGATATTGGTTCAAATACCTCAAAAATCCACATGACTGTTAATGCAAATATAAATTGTGACGAAATCCATGGTTGTTATGTTACGTCTCGCCCTAAACACCTTTTCCTTTCCATGGAACCAACAGAACCAATTCAGACAAATGCAACGGGTCACTACGAATAAATATGTACATCAACACAAAAACAAAAAAATGTTTTGTGTCTTTTATAAAGGGGGTTCTGCGGTAGATCAAACTGCTTCCAGCTTACCTGACTGATGAACATATCTGTTTCATGTAGATCAAACTGCTTCCTGTTGCTGAAGACCGACCCGGTTCTGAATATGACTACTGCTACTATGACTGGGAAATATTAAAATAATATATCGTATTCTAAACTTGCTTGGGTTGAAAATGGTTAGGATAAATGTACTTTAATAACCACCCACTTATTTTAGTAGAAGGCAAAGGTCTTCTTTTACTTCTTTAGCCTCCAGAAGTTGAACACTTTTCATATGAGCCACTGGGGAGTGCTACTGTAACAAGTAATCGCCTAAAATATTAACCAGGCACAAAATCATACTGTACGTATATATATACTGTATTTACTGTGCCCATACCATGCTACTTTGGGGTGATTCTTGGAAACCATTTATTTGATATTACAGTATATGCAGTATATGTGAAATATTCTATATCCAATAACTGAACTATAATAATATTAATTCATAAATTATTCATTCATTATAATAAATGGGATAATGTATATAATACTGTGACATAATACTGAATCTTGTGTGGTGGATAAATAACAAGCTAAGACAGAAATCACTTGCAATGCAATTTGTTTTATAATTTTCCCACAGAAATAATAATAATCATCATCATCATCATCCTAATCTCATAATCTGCTACGGTTAGCTGTAGGAAACTGTTACGACATGATGTTTCTTTAAAAAATATGTTTATTTTTTACCTTACAACCAAATCTTGTCATTGTTATAACTTAACTGGATGTATGTAAGTACATCTGTAGTTTCAGAGAGGTAGGTGACGTTTTGTCTCATGGTCGTCAATTATGACGTATTTACGGAGGTTTACGTATTTAAGGAAGTTTAAGATAGTAGTCGAATTGACGTAATTTTAGTCGTGGCTTCTTTCCTTAAATTACATTTTCAATAAGTTACGTTTCCATGAAATACGAAAAAACTTTGTGGTTTTTCTGTAAATAATTACCATTGCACGGCTTCTATTTTTCCGACGGATCGCTGGATCTTGAGCGCATCACTCAGTCGCACATTTCAGTGGACGGGAGCCCACGTGGACACGAGTTTTTGTTGACCACTTTATTTTCCGCATTTTTCATTAATCCGGCAAAGTAATGGGGACCATTAACAGCGAATATATCAATCCAACAGATCCACAGACATCTACGGGGTAAGAAGGTACAGAAATATACACCGATGGTGAATTTGAATGTGGACGGGATGGCTGACATTTCTGTTTATTGTGCACCGCTGACAGATCATGGATGCAAAATCCCTTTGAAATTTGCTTCTGGGCCTTGTATTCTTCAGGGACCCCCCTTTGGAACTCCTATCGCTTCAACGTAGACACTGGGGGCGCCAGAAAAAGGTCCGACCGAGCGCCTGCTGACATGACTGGGAGAGGCAGGGGCACTGGTAAGCAGTTCCAGGTCGGCTGCGGTGATAATGGACATTTACTGTGCCGCCGCTACACGGGCGCATAGGCCTGGCCAACTGGCGGGCAAGGTAGTGCGCAGCTTAGGGCCTCCGCACAGCCAGAATAGATGGGGGACCGCCCTGGTCTGCTGTTGCAGAACGCCGGGAATGGAGTAGCCACCCTCCACTATGGGCATGTCGCTGGGCCTTTGATTGACTACGGAGCAGTTGCACGGGAACTGCCCTCTGGATTTTCCAGATCGGATGGACTGAAAACACTCCTGTTGGCCTCGGACGTTAGATCCGGATAAGTGAATGCGCGGTGCTGTCCAATGACTTGGCGGGCGTTTACAGACTGTGTTGTTTTCAGAATTAAGGGGGGTTTTGACATGGGTGCGGTATATCATGCAGTTCCAGATGCATGACAATTCGGCCGTGTGCCTGATTGGTGGCGGGGTCGTAGGTTTGAGGACCCCATTGTCTTCTATCGGTTGAGCAAGTAGCCACAGTATTGGGAGTATTATTGATAATGATGTTGTGACTAGTATGCTAGGGTGCCTCGGATTCTGCAGAATAGTTTCAATGGGTGCTATGTGCTTTGCTGGCTCACGGTTTCTGCTGGGTGTACTCGCTGGGTGCAAGTACTTAGCATTTGGCAGTGGCGTTGGCTTCCTCCGTGCATGCAGTGCTGATGGCGTTGGTGTCGTTTTTGCCCACAGGTTGGCAGAGATGTCGGTGAGCGGTTCAGTCGGTTTGTTCAGTCGGTTTGTTCAGTTGGGTTCAGTTGGGTTCAGTCGGGTTCAGGAGGGTGAGCTTGTTGTGGTTATATGTGGGTGTCGGTTAATAATTAGCGCTATTGTCTATGCTAAATGTGTGTAGCTTGGAGTGAGTGGAACTCAGTGTTTATCAATAATCTTGCTGTGTGGTGGCTTAGCTGTGGATCCTGGGTGGGGTTGGTCACACACACACATTCGCACGTCATCAGCAAAGCGCATGCAGTTGGAATCTCTTGCGGAAACTTCTCTCAGTACGCTCCGACCCTCTAGCCGCTCACTTCCTTCTATCTCTGTCCGTGACTTTTAACGGTCCTTTACTTTTCCATATTCGTTCTGCATCCCTCACACTTATGTCTCACACCAGTATCTCCGTCATCTTTATCCCAACAGCACTGACGAACAGCACTCAAACAACAGCATTCAAACAACATCCATTTCACCAACAGCGCTGCAACATGTCGCTCGCTGATGTAATGATGTCGCTCATCGGTACATCAGCATTATTATTAAAACAAGTTACAATTTTCCAAGTTCCCCTTGAACGCAGCATCGGCTGACGTAATGACACTGTGACGCGGGTTTTCCGAGTCCTGGTTACACGCAGAATAACAACTACAAGCTGACAGACTTAGTGTTAGTGTTGTCACGATACAAAATTATAAATTGTGCAGAAACCTGCCATAAACCCGAGAGACGGTGAACTGTGACGGGGGAGTGGCATTTTAAATAATATGATTTGGTTATTACACACATTAAACACTGTGATCAACGGCTTCAAATGTCTCTTATAACATACACAATCATTTTTATAATAGACACAATATGTGTCCAAACTTTTGTTTAAACGTCAGGGAAATTAGTCGTGAGGAACATCCCTATTCGCACATTAGTACCGTTTCTACCAGCAGGGTATTGCGATACCTTACTAGTATTGGTGTACCGTGCAACACTAATGCACTTGTTATGACCTTATCCTAAATATAAGGAGGTTGCTGTCGACTACCTGTGGTCAACAGAGTCTGTGGAAGGCGATCACTCCGTGTGGACGTTCCCAACAACAGGGTTCCATTCAAATGGATTAAACACTGCATGCGCCTCAGGGACTTTCTAAACGTTTGGGACTATAATAAAACAACTCAAAGCCATTGCTCTGGAGCTGCAAGCAAACTCCACGTGTGAGGACACAAACACGGAATATGTTTTCGACTGTTTTCGACTCGGACCGTTTGTATGTTGTTCGGTATGTCAGGACTGGCCCGAATGCCGCAAAATAAGGAGGGACACGACAACGGGTTGGATGGAACAGAATGCATTTACATTTACGAAAGGGGCAAAAGAGATAAAATATCAAACGAAGCACCCCGCTGACGTCAAGCAGGTAAGGCGATCCACACACACACACACACACACACACACACACGGAGTCCACACTATGTGGCATGATGCGAATGGGCGTCCGGAGCCCCAACCGACATCTTTTTAACGAACTGGACGATGATGATGTCACAAAGCCTCCTACTCCACAAACTCCTCTCGCTCCGTTACCCGATCTGATGGTTTAGAACCTTGGCGTGTGGGCGATGCGCGAACGTTCGGCCACTTCAAACCATCAAATTTAAACGTTTTTTTCAGTAATTCCGCTATAAATGTAGATCGATATCGACGAAACTTGAACCGCGAGACGTGCGAGACGTCCGGGTTCTAACAAGACCTCAACCATGTCCGTCGGTTTACATGGGCCAGACACCTTCAGCCCAGATAAAATGCAAAGGAGATTAGTAATAACAAATATCTGAATAATAACAATTGAGCCCGCCGGGCCGGACCCTTAACATTAATCGTAATTATTATTATTATAATAATTATAGTATTATATATAAATAATATAGTCGTATAATTGAACTGAGAACTACATTTGAGAGAATGTTCACCCTGGGCGGCTCTAGGACCCAGCATGCACCGCGCCGCTCAGCCCGTGTGTATGTTGGGCACGGAGCGGACGCCATCGGAGCTCAGTACAGGGAGCATGGAGGCCACCGCCACGCTCAGTGCGCTGGTCCTGGGGATGTGCCTGCTCTTCAACCTGAAAAGCCTTCTGGCTGCGGAAAGCAGCAAAGGAAACGCAACAGGTGACTATGACCTCCCTGAATAAGTCATGAACTTTTATTGAATGCATTTGGCTTGTTTACTTCTTCTTCTTCTTCTTGTTCTTCTTGTTCTTGTTCTTCTTCCTTTTAGTTTATTAATAATAACAATAATGATAATAATAACTGTATCACTATGTTATTTTTTACACATATAACATTTATTAACATTATTATTATCATATTATTAATAATAATAGTTATAATAATAATAACAATAATGATAATAATAACTGTATCATTATGTTATTTTTTACACATATAACATTTATTAACATTATAATAATAATAATAATAATAATAATAATAATAATAAATGTATTACTATGTTATTTTTTACACATATAACATTTATTAACATTATTATTATTATTATATTAATAATAATAGTTATAATAATAATAACAATAATGATAATAATAACTGTATCATTTTATATTTTTTACACATATAACATTTATTAACATTATAATAATAATAACATTAATAATAATAATAAATGTATTACTGTTATTTTTAACACATTTAACATTTATTAACATTATTATTATTATTAATAATAGTAATAATAATGATAATAATAACTGTATCATTATGTTATTTTTTACACATATAACATTTATTAACATTATTATAATAATAATAATAATAATAATAATAACTGTATCACTATGTTATTTTTTACACATATAACATTTATTAACATTATTATTAATATTATTAATATTATTATTATTAATAGTAATAATAATAATAATAACAATAATGATAATAATAACTGTATCATTATGTTATTTTCTACACATGTAACATTACCTGCATTACCAATATCTAACCCTCTCCCTCCCCTCTCTCTCCCACTCCCCCTCTCCCTCCCCTCTCTTTCCCTCTTCCTCTCTCTCGCTCTCTCTCTCTCTCCCACCCCCCCACTCCCCCTCTCTCTCCCCCTCTCTCTCAGCGTTTCCTCCCAAACAGGGTCACTGTCCTCGTCGGTTGACCGTCGTCCCGTCACTAAAAGGCTGCACATGTGACAAGGACTGTCCCGGAGACGACAAATGTTGCGTCTTCGACTGCGGCGCCGTCTGCGTTCCCCCGGCTTCCAGTAAGAACAGTTTCGGCGACTTCATCTCGAGTCCTCGTTTAGGGAAACGCTGATCTGATCTGTGGCTTAAGACAGAACCGCAGGACTAATTTGTCGTTCATTCAGCCACTCGGTGATCCCTGAAGTGTCTCTTAGCCTTTTAGTTGCCCAAATCAAGTTATCCAGGTTAGCCTTCACACACTCACACACACACACACACACACACACACACACACACACACACACACACACACACACACACACACACACACACACACACACACACACACACACAAATACACTGCTTCTGCTTTTCACCAAAAGCCAAGCCAGGCGTCTGTCCTCGCAGGACCTGTATCATTTTACATTTATATTCCTCATTCTGTTTTTACTGCTTTAATTCTTCAGGTCCATACTGCTGAAAATGTTCAGGTTTATTTTCAATCATCCTGCTATATTTTTTATTGTTTACGATCAACTGTCAGTTTTATTGTATATTTCACATTTCCCATAGATTGCCACTTTCCTTTTTAGATTTGAATTTTCATATTTTTATTGTATTGTTTGTTCTCATTACTTCCTATTATTTTGATGTGAGCTGCTGGGAAATTGTGATTTCACTCCTTGGAACAATAAGGTGTATCTATCTATCTATCTATCTATCTATCTATCCACCCATCTATCTATCTATCTATCTATCTATCTATCTATCTATCTATCCACCCATCTATCTATCTATCTATCTATCTATCTATCTATCTATCTATCCACCCATCAATCTATCTATCTGTCTATTTACCCACACTGTAACAAGTCTTTATTGTCAGGTAGAATTAAATCTAATCTGTCACTTCCCTAAAGAATGACACCCCTGTACAACCCACACCACCCTCCAGGCAACTTACTAGGCTTGTTGTCCTTCCCCTTGCTGGTGACAGTCAGGGTGTGGATGTAGAGGCGGAGGTACCACGGCACCGTGTCCAGCAGCAGCACGGGGAAGGCGCGGTAGGGGTGGTTGTTGTACATCAGGGTGTGGATCTCTCCGGTCTGCAGGCCGTAGCCGGCCACGTAGCGCTCGCCGTGCAGGAGAGGACGCAGCATGTCACCTGGGAGGGAAGGCGGGAGGAGGGCAGGACGGTTGTGTTCAGTGGCTGTTTTTTAGGGTTAATGCTTAGTGTTTCTGGACCGTACACACAAACACACAAACACACACAAAAACTGCTTCCCCTTTTCCCCAAAAGCCAAGCCAGGCATCTGTCCTCGCAGGACCTGGGGTGCAGGCCTGTGTGGTGAGTACTGCTCTGACGACAGCGACTGCCCCCACGCCGAAAAATGCTGCCACAACGGATGCGGTCACGAGTGCATCGCCCCGTATACAGGTGAGATTGAAACCCCCCCCAAACTGCCGTCCAGCAACATCACACTGAACGCCCCCCCGCCCGGACGCCCACTTGTCCTTATTTCTCTTGATTAGTCTCCCTCATTTGGACCCTCCTCCCCCCGTGTCTTTCTGTTGCCGTAGTGAAGCGTGGCCGCTGCGCCCTTCCCCAGGGGACACCCATGTGCGCCGAATATTGTTACCACGATGGCCAGTGTCCCGGGGAACAGAAGTGCTGCCGGACGACGTGCGGCCACGCCTGCAGCGAGCCTTGCTGATTGGACGAGTGAGAAGTTTGGAAAATGTCATGTAACTGTTTGTATAATAGTAGTGCATTTAAAAGTCTTTGGTGGGGAGCAGATAGTGTGTGGAGGTGGAACACCAGGTGCTTTACGGTGTTAAAAAAAAAAAAAAAGTAGTGGTTGGTGCTCAGAATGGGGAAAATAACCTAAGGGAATAGAAGACAAGTCCACAAACGGATCGTGATGGTGTTCCGGGCGCTGTGGAAATCAACAGGAGAGAACAAAGCATCCGGTTAAAAAAAATAAATGAATTAAAATAAAATTGTTATCCTGACTAAATCGGTCTTCATCAGGGCGTGTCAGCAGATTTACCCAATAAAGGCTTTTTAAAATCAACCTTTTTCTACTCTCCTGTTAATTCCCAAAGTGTCTAGCGCACCAATCAATATTAGCTGTTGTTGTTGCACATTAACTCAAATATTTGAACCTTGATACTTGAGTGGATGCATAGCGTACTGTACCTAAACAGAAGATGTTTGTGGTGTTTGGAGGACATTTTGTGCTTCTTTGTTATTCGACTAATAAAAAAAACGACAACAAAACATTCCTTTCCTGTGCATTTACGACCTTGTTTATTGGCCTTGGGAGTTCCAGGTGGTTTTTTTTTATGGGCACTTCAGCCTGGAGCTTCATTGCGAAAACAAATAATGAAATCCAACTCATTCCATGGCAGGAACAAAAACTTCTCGTTGGCTGAAACCCAGAGTTTGCCTTAAGGTGTGGCCAGGAATTTTTGATGTATTACAAAATAAAATGTCCAGGACCTATGCTCACATTCCCGTCTTGATCATAGGTGCGTGGCACATTTCCAGTTGTTTTGAATAAGTTGAGCATCAGGTTTATGTATCCACTAAAAACACAAGAGTTTGAGTCATGTCTGCCAGAGGTGTTCAATTTAACACCTCTGGCAGACATGACTCAAAATCTGCAGTCATGTCTCAAGAATTCTCAAAAAAATCTCAGAATGCTGACATTTTCCCCCTTTTTTTTTTTTGCCCAACTTTCATTCCGCTTGGTGCCAAACATGTGCAGGGGGATAAACTGCTGACTGGTCAAACACACACAGAGACGACCGTTTGCTCTCTGGACAGAACATAACAGGGGCCATGTTTGTTTATCCAGGACAGGGGGCGTAGAGGGAAGCAGACTAATGTACCACAGCTCTAAATTAAAAAAAAGTTTTCGCAGGATTTATTTTCACATAAACAGATTAGGTTTGGATGCTTTCCACACACTATTTCGCAGTGTTTCTTTTCTCCAGTTTATTAAAAAGACCAAATACCGTCCCCCCCACCCCCCAAAAAAGCTTCACACATTCTTACACTGCTTAATAATTTAAAATGCACTGTTTAATGGGAGGCTGGACCCAGCACCTACATTCAGACAGCTGCTTTCAACAACACTGAATCAATGCCAGCGATCCAAAAAAGGAAGGGAAATTAATTTTGGAGTGTAAAGCAAGTGTAAACTACTGCATTCAACATAGAAGCATGCATTCTAATAAATCCAAGCACACCTTAAATATATGATGTTAAAATCCTCAGGTCAATTTTATAATGTAGTCTTTGCTAAGCAATCGTGTTGCTCAGGCAATTGAAGATGTGATAGATCAAAATGTTGAGTATCAAACTAAAGAAAATGGAATAAGCTGTTTTGCTAAATATTATGGAAACAATAAGCCAATCTCCCCTTTTTCCATATATCGGCTGCATAAATATTATAATACACTTCAGAACAATCTTTTTCTTCCTCCTGTGATCACACGTTATCCGTCCAGGCCGCTGTGGAATTGACAACGTTC
Source organism: Zeus faber (assembly GCF_960531495.2). Lineage (NCBI taxonomy): Eukaryota > Metazoa > Chordata > Actinopteri > Zeiformes > Zeidae > Zeus > Zeus faber. The sequence goes on along the minus strand of NC_137194.1, from coordinate 9,725,330 downwards.
ATCCTATTCCAAGGTCAGTTCCCTCTTTAAGGTAACATTTTAAATAGCATTTTAAATAAACTCTATTAACCTTTGCTCTCTTCGGAATAGAATATTTTCCATCATTCCCAGTGTCACAGCGACTAGATGCCCTCACAGGTATCACAGCTCTTTGGAAAAGACCTTGTGACTTCTGAACACGGAAACAGAAGACGATGACGGACAAACAGAGATTAAAACATTCAAACTGTTCGGAGGCTCCTTCATCCTCGGTCGGCTCTGGCTCTCCCTAGTGGACGAACAGCAGCCTCATTCAAAACCATCCGTACTTACAGTAAATAAAATGTGCATATATTTCCTCCTGACAACAGGAAAACACAATACCAGTCCATTAGTGTTTCTAAGAAACGTTTCCCCTTAAAGAAAAAAAACCAAACAAACAAACAAAACTTTCAAGTTGACAATTTGATAAAAAATAACAAACATCGATCTCAGTGCTTAGACCAGTTTTTCCCTGAATGTCACTCCCCCCTCCACCAAAGTTATTGTCATTCTCGGGTCTTAGAGGAGCGGCACTCCCCTCATCCTGCGGATGACGTTGGCTATCCTCTTGGCCAGTCCAGGGCTGGGCTCCTCCACCTGGAAGGTACGGGTCAGCAGGTTGTAGAAGGAGCCGTAACCCACGGCGACCACGGTGCAGGTCAGGCAGATGACGTTGTAAGGCATGCTGAAGTCCGGGGTGGGCAGGTTCACCAGCAGGGGCTCCGTGTAGATCCGCATGAAGTAGCTGGATTCCTCCTTACAGGGAAAACTGGGGAGAGACAACATGGAGGGGGTTTTGTTTTTCTTGGCGAGGGTTTCGTTAAAGGGCCCGTGAGTAGATTTTCAGATTTTTTCTTAACAAAAGAGCGGGAGCGTTTTCATCCGCATTAGCTCTTTGAGGAGCCACCTCGAATCTCTGCTGGCGGCATTCATCTTTATTCATTTATTTCAGAGAATAGCGAGAAGTAGAGGAAGTTTTGAGGAACAGCTGGTTGCAAGTTGTGTAGCAATGGGGTCATAAAACATTCATCATAAATAATATACTGTGGCAGATTTTGATATTGAAAAAAAATAAAAATAAGAATAATTCATAATAATAATAAAAAAATAAATATATATTGAATTATAATTTAAATACATATTTACATATGCTTATATATGATTTATATAAATTTTAGTACATTTATAAATCGTCCTCGATATGCCTTTAAAAATAAAGAACAACAGTCAAACAACAGATATTTTGCACTTACAAGCTGCTGAAAAGTGGCCCTTCCTGGCTGCTGCTCGTGTCCATGGCGACAACGCTCGGCACGAGAGCGCTGACAACAGACGACCTGCAAGTCAAATGGAAGGGTTTCAGTCATAAAACCCAAAAATATTACACATAACTCTGCACATTTTGATGGCTAAGTGTTCAAATTTAAGCATCTATTCTTGAAAGCAACCCCTACAACAGTGGCAGGTAAAATTGGTAGGTTCCCAAAAAGGTTGATGACTGAATAAATCTTATTAAGTTGAATTAAATATTGTACATTTGTTTTGTGTTATATGTTTTCATATTCACAAAACATGAACTATTAAGGCAATATAATAGCAAAACAGAAGAAATATGAATTTTTTATATTCATGTTCTTCATAATATTATCTTAATAAACAAACCTCACTGGTTTGTTTTGTCATTACAAATTGCAAAAAAAATGATGGGTGTGTGTGAAAGGATTTTTTACTCCTAAAGAGGAACCCGAAGAAAAATAAATACATAAGTAAAAGCTTTTGCGAAGCCGCCGCCCTGTACGTACCCGACGTAGAAGCCGTGGTTGGGGTCGGGCGTGTACTCCGTCCACTTGAGCAACGCCCGCTCAAATTCCACCGTGACCTCGGTGACGGAGTTGGGGGGAAGCTGGATCAGCATCTCCAGCAGGTGGGGACGCACACGGTCCTTGGAGGGCTGGTAGTGGACGTAGCCTGGCGGATGGACAGAGCCTCTCAGATTCCAAAACGATTCGCCTCAAATGGTAAAATGATACAGTTTATATTGGGGTATTTTTTTGTTAAATTGAAACCCTGGCTCTAATTTTCAAATAACAAGGTGTAGAGTGATCATCTCAAACTTAGGTACAAGATGAAGGCAGATGGGGCAGATGAACTATAGGAAGACCTTACACTTCCAAGCGGAAAACACAGCTCACCAGCTCCCCCTTGTGGTCAAAATGGTACACGAGCAAAGATATATTTGAGCAAACATGCAGATATTGCAAGTACTGTGGGTTTAACGGTGGAATTTGTCATGCTCGCCCTGGGGCATGACTAAGAGGTTCAGGAACTCTTTTATCCCCTGGGCTGTTAATGTGTTAAATATGCTCAGAAATAGACTGATAATCTGTTTACCATGTTCTCTGATGGATCCTGTCTGAGCCTGTGATGTTTTCTTCAGCGCTCACATTGCTTTCGCACTGATTTACTGCTGGTAGGGCTGTATAATGCTATCCGACTCCCGCTTCGTAAAATGTGTATGTTGACTGCTATTTTTTCCATCCTGACTGCTAACAGAATTTCCCCTGATGGATAATAATGATTTGACTTGGCTTGAGTCCCTGCGTGTGTGTTTGAAAACATGGCTGCCATGAATCAAAATATCTTCACACAGTAATAGGCCATAACTCAAGCTGTCTTTGAGCAATCCCGATTAAACTCAGAGGAGACATCCCACACGATGTCCTGAACATACACAAATGGAAGGAATTTTGAAACGCTGCATACGGTGTGATGAATCAGAATCAGAAATACTTTAATAATCCCAGGGGGATATTACTTTAGATGAAACAACAAGTGTGGGATCAGTCTCACTCCTTCATTAAACAGAATGAAACAAGGTGCAGTTTGACTTTTCTCGTCTTTGTGAAGCCCAAATCTCACTTGTTGCTGCTCGCTTGCGACTTTAATTTTGGGCGATTGAGCTGCTTCCTTACACTGAGCGCAGAAAGGCTTGAACCCATGAATTGCTGCGTGCGGCTATATTCGTCATTCTGTTTTTACTGCTTTCATTCTTCAGGTCCATACTGCTTAAAATGTTAAGGTTTATTTTCAGTCATCCTGCTATATTTTTTATTATTTACAAATAAGTGTGAGTTATATTGTATATTTCACTCTTTTCCCATAGATTTCCACTTTCCTTTTTAGATTAGAATTTTCATATTTTTATTGTATTGTCATTACTTCCTATTATTTTGATGTGAGCTGCTGGGAAATTGTGATTGTAACAATAAAGTGTCTATCTATCTATCTATCTATCTATCTATTTACCCACACTGTAACAAGTCTTTATTGTCAGGTAGAATTAAATCTAATCTGTCACTTCCCTAAAGAATGACACCCCTGTACAACCCACACCACCCTCCAGGCAACTTACTAGGCTTGTTGTCCTTCCCCTTGCTGGTGACAGTCAGGGTGTGGATGTAGAGGCGGAGGTACCACGGCACCGTGTCCAGCAGCAGCACGGGGAAGGCGCGGTAGGGGTGGTTGTTGTACATCAGGGTGTGGATCTCTCCGGTCTGCAGGCCGTAGCCGGCCACGTAGCGCTCGCCGTGCAGGAGAGGACGCAGCATGTCACCTGGGAGGGAAGGCGGGAGAAGGGCAGGACGGTTGTGTTCAGTGGCTTTTTTTTAGGGTTAATACTTAGTGTCACACACACACACACACACACACACACACACACACACACACACACACACACACACACACACACACACACACACACACACACACACACACACACCTTTTCCTGCTAATGACCCTGACGCCTCCGCGCTGACCTCTCCACCTCGTCAACCCCTTCTAGGTTTAATAATGACCTTTGTCTCCTTTTGATGGTGAATGAAAAAAATCGATGTTTATATTCTAACTCTATAAATAAGTCCTGTGTTTTTCCTAAACAAATCTCTGCCAAACCCTGTGACATTCTGTCGATTCGACTTCTATACCAAATGCATTTATTCTGAGTGTCTGGCTGGCTGTTAGTGTGTGTCACCTCAAGCGACCCTGTGTTCTATCCCTTATTTGAAACCCGTGATGTTATTTGACGCTCACCGTCGGTGGATTTCCAGCGCAGCAGCATATTCAGCGAGCGCATGGATCCAAAAGTGGCCTGCTGGGTCAGGTCGTAGAGGGAGTAGGTCCTTCTGTCCCCCAGCACGACTGCCTGGCTCAGCAGCGGTGTGGCTGGGCTCAGCTCAAACTGCTCCCCCTGCAGGACACACACAAAGTCACAATTTATTTATTTCTCTTTCTTTCTCTCTCTATCGCTCACACATTATCCTGAACCTCCCCTACAATCAGAAGAATGTATGCACATTATAACAACCCATCCATGAAGTTAAACCCCCCACAGTCATACACACACAGACAGTGTGTTTGTTCTTTGTATTTAAAACAGGTCTTGATCAATAAGCAAATGTGACAGCAGCTCTAGGTCTCTGGTACGATGTTGGCTCATAGAAAACACATTTCAATTCATTGCACTCTTTACTAAAACATTTATATGTAGCTTTATCTCATGTTTCTATGGAAAATGCTCATTTAGCCACACGCAGTTGAAAAACACAAAAAATAGACCTCTCGGGCAAAAATAGAGAAATGTCGCCAGGCTTACATGGCCAGTGGAGCTGCAACAGTGGATTAACATGGATTTAATAGGAGCGTGCACTTACGGCAAGCCACGCCATGCCCGTACGCTGCACCCACGCGTCTGGTCAACTTCTACCATTAGTCTTGAGTTTGTGCAAATTGTATTCATCATATTCGTCATGTTATGATAGACTGGTGCTCCCTCTAGTGGCTAAGACAAAAATCAGATATGGTAACTTATACTCTGTTCTAACCTGTGGATTGTCTGTGACGTCGATATAGACTTTACTGGAGGAGGCCAGCGGACAGGCTTCCGTCAGAGTCCGGGAGAACATCTTGAACAGAGACCACTCTGAGGAAAGAAGAGTTGATTAGAGTTCTTCTCGTGATTCAAATAGCTTCACAAGAAGAATAAAAAGTTATAGTCATAATAATAATAATAATAATAATAATAATAATAATAAAGCAAAGGACAACTAAACAAGTTTATACAAGCAAAAACTGCAAAAGTTATAGAGAGAAAAATCATTGGATGGTCAATTACAGTCGGTCAATTACACTGAATCCCTGAATAATGAACGCCAATCGTGCCAATGTTAGAAGAAGCCCGAACAACCCAAGGCACTCTAGCTCACCTTGCTTGCCGTGGCCAGAGGTGTGCAGGTCAAAGACCACATTCAGGGTCTGCCGGAGTTCCCAGGATGTGGCTTTGCACTGCTGGTCCTGGCACACAGGCCTGACGTGCACCGCCTGGGAGTGGAAACTGCTGTGGAACAGTTTCTCCGACTTCAGCAGCACTGCCAGCCCTGCCTAAAATAGTGAGACGCAAGGTCACACACACACACACACACACACACACACACACACACACACACACACACACACACACACACACACACACACACACACACACACACACACACACACACAGTTTATCACAAAGGGAGAACAATCAAGATATATTTATTTATTTATTTATACTACTTTATACTTTGTTATTGTCATTAATGTATTATTGTGATAAATGTGCTCAGTGGTAATCTGTTATGTTTACCGGCGACTGCAGTTTATTTTACTTCTGCTTGTTTTAAAATAAATTTTAATATCCAATCATTGTATAATTTTTCAGTTGCCACTGGATTTTTTTTTTCTCTTTGCCGTACAGCTTTATGAAGTCTAAAATACTGAACAAAAAAAAAAAATTTCCTATCTCTGCTTCATCGGATAGCGGACAGTTAAACAGGAATAATCGAAGACAGGGGTGAGAAGGTGGTGGTAACGTGTAGTAAGCTGCTCTGGTATAAACCAACTCACACACCTTGGAACCACATGGCAGGAGTTTCTTCCACGGGGTCAGATTTTCAGTGCACACAATCTCACGTGGCAGTGTGGCATAACGGAGGAAACGGTGGTCTGTCACTGCAGGGAAAACAAACATAAAATGTCAGCATGTAACATATATAGTTACAATAATAATAATAATAATAATAATAATAATACAACTCCAAACTCCTGTCAGAACTGAATGCTCTGACTTCCGCACTGAAATGACTTCTCCAGGAATTTATGGAAGTGTGAGGGGAAAAACAGCCCATACAGGCCTCACCGTTGCCTATCCCCAGAGGTTTGAATGAGGCACTGGGCTGGACGGTGTTGGTGGAATCGATGAAGTTGAGGGAGGCACAGAAGATCCCAGATAGAACATTAGTTAGCTCCTTCCACATACCGTCCACACTAGAAAAAAAAAAATAGATAAAAACAAACATATTGATATGTTCGATAAGGCACAAAGGATTCTGAATGAAGAGTTTATGCTCTGCATTTAACATTTAACCCTAACTCACATTTTAGGTTTGGGGAAAATTAAATGTGCCCATATATTATAGAGTAAAGCTGAACTTACATTAAAATAAGAACTTTAGAGCTATGTCATCTTCATTATTAATGAAACGTGATTTATAAATGATCCTGCTATCAATACTGCCTTTTGATCTTTTTTTTGACATATCAGATTTCACTTATTTAGGGCATGTAGCTAAATTAGATGAATATTAGATGGGCAATTGAGGGGAAAAAATGCCCATTTGCAGTCTTACGCTGAATAAAATAATTTTGCGATATCACTTTTAAATCGTATTGCCAAGCACAAGCTAAATATAATTTGCAGGTTAAGAAAAAAACGTACCTAGATGTGTGCGGTGTAATTAAATGAGTTATCCGACGAACAGCCCCAATTTTGCTGGTTAAAAGTTTCAATTTCCTACCCCTGATGCATCACATTTCATACATTATGTCTTCAAATCTCTGCACCCAAAAGCAGGTTGAACTCACTCTGTGACAGTGTCCTGAAACCAGACCCAGAGTTCAGCTCCTGGGGGAGAGGGCAGGAAGGGCTGTCCCCACTGCATGGTCCTCCAGTAGCCCTGGGTGAAGGAGATGTGCAGCTCTCGCACAGAGAACTTGGAGATCACCTGGCCAAGAGACTTGGGGAACAGCCGGTAGTGGGATACTGCGAAAGATGAAATTTGATATGATTTTGTTTCAGGAACCTCAATCTGAGGAGATGTTTATTGTTAGATATGCTTTATTACACAAAAACACCTGTCTGTACTACAGAAACAGATGTCCAAGATAATAGCGTCGCCGATTAATTCATAAATAGACACAGACTCACATGTTGTGCTCCGAGATAAACTGCAACTCACCTCGTTTCCCCGACATAAAGTCTATGTTCCACTGGGTGCGAAACTGGAAACTGGCATAAATATCGCCCGAGTGCAGCGGTCTGATAACCAGTTCTTCATGGAACTGGTCTTTCTCACGCGGAGGCGACGGGGCGTCCTGTCCACCGCCCGAAGCCCCGGCAGCAGCGGCTCCTGTCGGCTCCGTCGCTTCCCATTTCCCCTCCTCCACCGGCTGATGTTTGGTCGATTGTCCGTCCGTTCCTACCTTACTGGTGACTGGGGGTTCGGTATCAGCGACCTTTGTCGTTTCTCGAATGTCTGCGGCAATACATACAAATAAAGTGTGTAAAATGAACAACAGAGCGAACAGTTTACACTCGTAAGCAGCCATTTTTTTCCCCCGGCGACGGACCACTTCCGTATTTGCGTCGTACGTCATACGTGACTCCGACCAATAGGAAGCGACGTATGGAGCGCCGCATCACGTCGAGCTTCGCGACTGAACTGAAGGTTTGACGCAAATATTTCTCCATTTTTGACAATGATTTTGCCTTTCAGCGTTTGCAAGACATGTACTGCATGTATTTGAGTGAAATATAAATACATATACATGTATATATATATTTATATACTATGTTGTGTTTTTTAACGGGGCTGAAAGCTTTATTAGAATTAGATTATTATTGAAATTATATTTCCTAGACGTTCACATTTTCACATTTTGAGCGACGCGGTTGCCCAAATTAAATAGCGGATTAGGATTTAAACTAGTATGACCAACCCTTTGTTGGCCCTTCCGAATGAAAACAGTTCACACATGAAGAGACCACTCAATGTCTCCTGTCGCATGATAATAATAATAATCATGTTCATCCTCATAATCATATAAAATAATAATAATAATAATAATAATAATAATAATAAAACAAGCAAAATGCATTTCATAAAAAAAATTAGAAAACTTTATACTCAAATTCAGTTTTGGGCATCCATTAATAAAGTGTGCCAGTCCCCTAATTAACCGATTAGACCGTGTCATGTAATTTATCGAGTCATTTATCACTATCAAGATGCTCCATTCACTGTGGAGGGATCCACCCACCATGGAACGATAGCCCAGCATTCGCTGCCACGATCAACTCGGACGGTAATTGCCCACATGAATTATTATACTGGTTTTGACCGGTCATATTTTGAGACGAAACACCGTAAACACCGAAGATGGTGGCGGCCACGTCGCCCCGTGAGACACCGCACAGACGGGCGTCGTTGGGGGCGCGCCACCCCTCCCACACGCACTCGCACACGGTCCACGCTCACGTTCACACACGCGCAGACACGCCAGGAATTTGCGCTCAGCCGCGGACCTGCGCTAGACGCTGCGAGCGGCTGTTGTCGGGAGGAATCACATCCGCGGCGGCTCTCCGCTCGCCGCTGACCTTGCGTCGCCGCTGGAGGTTTTTTTGTTTTAATTTTTTTTTTTAATTTTTTTTTATTTATTATTATTATTATTATTGTTATTATTATTAATATCGCATCGCCGTGTTTTAGCTCCGTCCCCATGGCTACCTCGGATGGAATAGACGGCTGCGTTCTGCAGCGAGGCAGATCTCTGAGTGACCCGAACATACTCACCGAATCCGGCATCGAATTAGTGCACAGCGCAGGTAAGAATAACACTTTATTCGTTGCCTGGATGTTTTCTGTGTTGTTGTTGTTTTGTTGTTGTCGTTGTTGTTGTTGTTGTTGTTGTTTTTGTTGGTTTTTTTTTCTTTTAAATCATGTGAGGTTTTCGTGGGATGCAGCTTGTTTTGGAGATGCAGCGGTTTCCATTGAGGCATCCATCCGTCAATTCGTCCATCCACCCATCCATCCATCCCATTCACCGCACAGCGGGGTTTTTTGGGACACTGGGGATGGTAATAATTCAACACAATAACAAAAAGAACAAAAATAATAATAAAGATTGGCTGCAAAAATGAGGGAACGACACGGAAACTGGGAGGGAGTGTGTTCCATCCAGCATCCGCTTAAATGAATGGAAGCATGCGCGTCCAAATGTGCGCGTTGTAAAGGTGCCTGTAGCGCGTCGGGGAGTTACGGACCACGCACTGATCGCCTCGAGCAATCTTCTGTGTTTTTCCTGCAAGCCTCAAACTTTTGCACATATATTATATCATCCACTCTATTATTTGTGTCTCGGTGTCGGGAGGTGTACCCGCGCGGTCTGTCGTCAGTCTGCACAGTGGGCTGGCGGTCGTTCGCGGTTTGCTCTCCTCTATTGGTCTTTCACCGTTGCATATGCACCTCCGCGGGCAAGCGACACCATATCTCAAGGTCCACGCAGTGTCCAGTCACGGCAGTGTCAACTGGCCGTGGTGCTGAACGGAGCACAGCACCACGATCAATGCCTCTGCCTCCCACGTGACGTAAAGGTGCTCAGGCCTCCAGCGCTGTGTATCCACGCTCCCCACCGGTCAATTCACTATAGCGCGGATCGTGCAGGTGTGGAGAGTTGGTTTGCTCTAGGGCGGTCCATCATCCATATACAGTAGGATTCATGGATGCATTTCCCATTAATATGCTACATAATTAGGGACCAATCATGTCAATCACTTGAAAAAAAGATTTTGTCATAGTATTTTCTAAATAAAATGCATAATCAATGCCTTTTCTCCACTCGGGACACATTAAGCCTTTCGTATGAACCGTTTGTGCTGCTAGTGCTACTATCCTAGTTTGATGTGTTGGTAAGCTATTTCTGATCATGTTGCGTGGGTTTGAGAACCATTCACTGTTTCCGCCCACGCAAGCAGAGCAGGACCCACATGGAGGATGCTTGTGCAAAGTGCTCCGGGGGTCATCCACCTTTAAACCTGCACAGGTCCCCGTGTTTTTTTTTTCTCCAGGCTCACACTTTTCTCCCCCCTCTCATCAGCGTGGCCAAAGGACACCTCTAACTCGCTGCATGGTCTTCAGCCTCCTAGCTGGTTTAATTCACACATGCCTGGATGTGAAAATGTCTGACCGGGCTCTCGACACACGCGGTAAAGCAACATAAAGCGTCGACACTTCAGCCGCTGGGGCGCTGATTGCTGAGCCCATCTGGAAATATGAATATCAATATTTGACTAGGTTGACAGTCTTTTGCAAGGGCATCATTATCTCCAATGGGTACTGTCCTGTGTTTTGTCTATCGATGCAAATTAGAAATAGCTTTTGTAACGAGAAGCTGTGTAAATACAGTCATTGACGAGGATCATCAGTGTCTGGTGACCCAAAGTACACATTGTCTGCCCCCTTGTGTGTGGATTGTCACTGTGTTAACGTCTGGGACGCCCATCTTTGCCAAAGGATTACCAAGTCTTTTTTTTTTTTTCTTTCTGACTGTGGCCCTTGCAGCTGCAGAGGCTGACACTGTATTCATCCACTTACTCACAGCTGGAGAAAGGCGCGTATAGGAGCACGGCCAGACAGCAGCTGCACATGACCACATGGAAAACAGGAATCAATCCGCGGTTCATCCAGATCCTCTTATTCTCGGACTGTGTGCCTCCCTGCCGTAGAAGCTCCCCTCGGCTGCGATGTCTGATGATACAGCGGCGTATCACAAAATAGCCGATTGGAGGTCTGACAACATGGAGGAGCAACATAAAAACCACCCACTGGGTAATTAGTTTGTTCAGGAAAGGGTGGCTTTGGATTCTTCCCACTAATACAATGTCACTCTCGCTCGTAGTCACACTTTGTCGGCGCAGTGCCAGGCGAGGTTGTGGTGCGACGAGGACACCTTGAAGCCTGGCGGACGGAGAGAGGGCCCTGCCCTGGGGTTCCACTCTAAAGGTGTCGTTGTTATCCTATAGCAGCAACCTGGGAACATTTAGTCGGTCTTTGCAGGAAGCTTGGAGTAGCTGGGCCCCAGGAATGCCATAGGCAGGGGAATTTGAACAGGAATATGTGAAGCAAGAAGTGTCAATAACATTCAGATGCTTCATTAAGATGAAAACCTGTAATTTGCGGCCCTGAGGGGCCGATCCAGATGCATTTTTATTGCCTTTGTGGATGTAGGTGTGCCTAGGAAACACTTACGTTATTATGAATGTATTCTTTTTTAGGGGGATTTCAGTGTCTGCCCCATGGTCTTCTAGGTGCAAGTGTAGCGACGGCATCCGAGCCTTCGACTAGGTCTGTCCGGTCGAAAGGAGATCCAGCCCCGACTGCACTCCAGCCTGACCAGCGTCCGGAGTCGCTCACCCATCCCTGTGATACCTGGATAATCCTCTTAGATCTGCCATCAGCAGCGGCAGCAGGGGCATCGAGCAGAGCAGGAATCAGTGGACGTCGCTGGCTAACAAGGGGTTATCAAACCCTTCTTACGGCGGCAAATTAGCCTCGACAATGACTCTCTCTGAGTCCCGAGCGAGGGCTCTTGCGGGTGAAGCCTCCTCGAGTGGTCGGGTCTGGATTACGACAACATTCCAGCAATTTTTGATCAGGTGTGTCTTTCTCAATATGCCTCCCGTTGAACAAAGTTTTGATCATAGCGGGAATGTGGTTTAAGTTGCACAAAGCCGCACTGGTGCTTTACTGTTTAGATATGATATCTTCACGGTTAAAGGCAATCGCGGAGCGGTCCCTCCGCCATCTACCTCTGGGGCTCCATAGGTCCGCTCATCTTCAAACACTGTCCTTATACAAACAGATTTGATCTTGGCCTTGAGATTGCTTTCGGGAGTTTCAAGTTGTGCTACTGCTCTATTTCAACCGAATCTGATGGTAGTGTTTCATTCAACCATTCATTCATTCATTCATAGATAATTTTTCCATACAAGTATCGACTTAGGTCAACTTCAAAATGAGAAGGGTGAACTGCACTTTTAATTAGACGCTTGACTGATTACAAATTATATCCACACAGACATATTTTTGCGTTTTAAGTCCAAACATTCATGAATGACAGTTGTATATTTTGAACTTGAAAGGCAGGTTTGAAGAGCGGCAGCAGGTAGACAGAGAGCCGGGGAGTCTGCTCTGGAGACCTTGCAGAGGCAGATGGCACCGCGACGACAATTTTAAGTTTGTAAATTCCGTTCCGTCGAGGGTTTCTCAACAACCTTAAGCTGACAGACACTGATCCGGAGGAGGCTTTGTTGTCGGGCCACACTCGGAGGCCTCGAAGACGATCTGGAAGGTCTATTTACCGCGCTGTGGTTTAAAGTTGCGGCTCAGAGGGAACCACACTTTGTTGCACTGCAACTCGATCCAATATACATCATAAATAAATATTAAATAATAATAATAATAATAATAATAATAAATATTACTTAATATTTTCACATAATCTCACCTGATACTTGTGACTAAAATGTAAAGTAGGTTGAGATGGAACATGCAAATAAAAATGAAAAATGGACTATTGTACAATATACAGTAGACTATCAGTAATCGATGAAGTGACCGGGAGCTAGAATTTGCTCCATCAAGGGCTCGTGCAATTCTGTTACAGCTCCTCTGGGACAATTCTTTGGGACCAGAGAACATCTTTCAGTCATGAAGAGGATGGAGTTAACAGGAAGCCTGGCAGAACCAACACCCCACCTCCCACAGAACAGTGGGAACAGTGGGAAGTTCTCCCAAACTGCTACTTGTGAAATAATGCTGCCGACGCGGCTGGAAGGGATCCAGGGTCCTGCGGACACAGCAGCGAGGAGGGTCGAAGGATGAAGTGCAAAGGATGATCTCCTCATCCTCTCACCGGAACACCGGCTGCAGGACTGAAGCACATGAGGAAAGATCGAGAGGAGACAAGTTATTAACAGGTATTGTTGTCTTGTTGCACTGTTGCTGCTTTGGTCCTGAGACAAGGGTCTGAGGTTTGGGGGAAGTTCGTTGATGTGATGTGTGTGTGTGTGTGTGTGTGTGTGTGTGTGTGTGTGTGTGTGTGTGTGTGTGTGTGTGTGTGTGTGTGTGTGTGTGCGTGTGTGTGTGTGTGTGTGTGTGTGTGCGTGTGTGTGCGCCTGCGTGCGCCTCCTTACGCCTGCGTGCGCTTGCGTGCGTGTGTGTGTGTGTCATTTTGTTTTTATGAAAGAGACCCGTGGGTCCACAGCTCTTACCACCTCTAGCTCCAGCTCAGCGTATCTATCTAACTATCTGTATATCTATCTATCTGTCTATCTATTTGTCTGTCAGTCAGTCAGTCAGTCAGTCAGTCAGTCAGTCAGTCAGTCAGTCAGTCAGTCAGTCACTCTATCCATCCATACATCCATCCATCTATCTATCTATCTATCTATCTATCTATCTATCTATCTATCTATCTATCTATCTATCTATCTATCTATCTATCTATCTATCTATCTATCTATCTATCTATCTATCTATCTGTCTCTCTCTCTATCTATCTCAGTAAAACACACTCTTAGTGCCATTCACACCATTCTCCATTATCTCATCAGCTCACTAACTGTTTCACCTTTTCATGCATTCATTCATTCATTCATTCATTCATTCATTCATTCATTCATTCATTCATTCATTCATTCTTTCATTCTTTCTTTCTTTCTATCATTCAGTCATAGTCTTCTCTTTCCTGTCAGGTTCCACCGTTTTCAACCATCAAACCTTTGTTTCCTATTTCCAGAGCTCGCGTTTTGCTCGCCAACACTCGGTAGGTTTTATTGACTTCCTCTCTTTGACCATTGGCTTAGCTTACCCCTCACAACGTCCCGCCTCCCATTCTTTAGTGGCCGCGGCTCTGCCGTCCCAGCGTGCCGCTGGGGCTCCGTTGAGCTGTCCCTGACCTCACGTCAGCCACTCAGGAGGCCGATCCACGTCAAGCTGGCACTGGACGCCATCGCAGGGTAATTAATGGACCAGGCACGGATGTGAGTCATCACTTGTGTGACTGAGTGAAAAGGGAGAGGGATGTACTTCTCCTCCGCCACGGTCTCTGTGTAGATGGAGACGATGAAATGAAAACATATATAGAAGATACAGGAGGTGAATTATGGTTTCGCACAAACATTTACAAGGACAAAGGAGAGCCTGGGAGGATGAGGGGATGGTTTAGTTAGAGGTTAGATGAAGATGCAGCAACTGAACCACATACCAGGGGGCTCCAGCCCCTTTCTTACCTCAGAGACCCCCCTAAATAAAACCGTGCTTCAAATCGTCCGAGGTCTTGCAACCCCCCCTGCGATCTCTGGCGACCTCCTGTGGGGTTCGGGCACCCTAGGTTGGGAATCACCGATCTATAACAACCACAAACATTGATGCATCATTATGCATACATGCACATAATGCCTCATATCTGTGTGAATATTGAAATCTTTCCAAACAACTGCTCCCTGTATTCTTGATGTATTTATTTATTTTATTTGTTTGTGTATCTTGCTGTATTATTTCTTGTGTTTCGTATGTGGATGTCCTATTCCGTTTATATCTTTATGGATACTCAATAAAAACTCAATAAAAGCGAGAAAAAAGAAATATTATCAAGAACGGAAGGGTTTGTTTTCCTCCCCACGATGCCCAATGCAGTCCACCCCGTGTAAACCAGTGCAAACGAAGCGCTTTGTATTTTTGGCTCAGAGTTGTGATTTACTGGATTCTGGCGTTTTGGGTACAAGCCGTTCATCACTGCTCTCCGTGTGTAGGCGACCTGTTTGTAGTACTTGTAGCTCCGCTATTCTTTATTATTAATTGTCACATCAGGGGTCTACTGTTCATATAAGCTCATCCCAAAGCAAAGCCGTTCAGCTCCTGCCCGCACTCTGCACTTTCCCCACAGACACTGGGGAGACACCAGGCTGCTCCAGAGCGCTTTCCTGGCTGCCGAACACAATATCTGCTACTACCTTCATAAAACTTTTACCTATCTTTATTATTCATTGCTGTAGGTAAGCCTGACTGTTGTCTGCCCCACACGGGGGTTGTCTGTGTGTATTTTTTTTCAATACGGTCCCATTAACACAGTCATACAGATCTGTGCTGTAGACCTCGACCGAAGTTTATGTGCCCTGTCCGATCCCTTCATTCTCCATTAACTTTATGGATTAACGTTTCTGCGTACCTGTAAGATTTATAGTAAATTTTCCGTACATGAAATGTAGGATGATGGTGGTTATTGCTACTGATCACCCAAACCGGCCCGCCGGTGGAACATCTGCTTCACCTGCTGTTCTGGTATTAAATTGGCTGTGTGCCCAACGACGCCTTATATAATAGCTTTATAAGAATTTCCATGAGAAATTCTTGACTTGTAATCTGTGTCTAACATGGCCACGCCTTGTACCGCCACATTCAAGAGCAGTCGCCAGGGTATGGGGATAAGCAGCATTTGGATGCCGTCAGGCCCCGGGCCCTGCGGATGTGGGAGCAGATTAAAGCAGTTAACAGTTTTTGGGCCATGTAAGGGAGGAAGATGCGCAGAACAGAGGGTATTGGAGGCGGATGATCCGCTGTGGCAACCCCTAACGGGAGCAGCCCAAAGGAGAAGAAGAAGAAGAAGACTTCTTCTGTTGCGTATATGCAGTATATATATATATATACAGTATGTGTGTGTGAGCGCATGTAGCCACATGCATCGGCATGTCTGTGTTTTTTTTTTGCTTTGTGCATCGACGTATGCAGCGATGTGTTGGAAAACTCACAGGTCTGTGCCGTTGCAACAAGGAAATAAAAATAAATCACAGCCGAAATGTGCCGGAGCGGGTAGAAGAGGCAGTCAGGCAGTTGAACAGACAGCCCTTGGAGACCGGAGAACTGGGACCCGAGTAGCTCCAAACACCTGTCAGAGGCCTCGGACGTTGAGGCTGCAGGTAATGGAGCCATTTAACCTTTAACTGCTCTGGTTAAGCGGCGTTCAGCTAGTCGTCGCGAGGCAAACCCCCCCGGGGACGCTGAGACAGAACAGATAAAGAAACGAGAGGCCGCGTAGCAAACCGAGGAATGAGAGGGACTCGCTCCGAGAGGAGAGAGAGAGAGAGAGAGAGAGAGAAACAGGGGAGCAGGAGACGAGGAAGAGGCAGCATCTGTTGAAAGGGAGCCAAGAAGTCGTCCTTCGCTAACTGGCTCCTGTGGATGATGGATGTTCTGTGGGAGTCGTTAACAGCGAGGCGTCGGCCCTGTGAGTCCGCCTCGCGCTGCACTAACTCTACCTTCTCGCCGAAACTGTATCGGAGGAAAACAATGATGCATAAAACACACAGCGCCTCATTTTCACTGTCAGTCATATGTCTTCGGCGATTTCACAGCTGAAATGCGTTTGTTTCATCCAACGCAAGCGCCGATGAGCCGCCGAATGGAAGCAGGGATAGAGTAGAGGTGGACTGATGGAGCGGGGTGTGCGGAGGGGAGAGCAGGGGAAGGGAAAGAGTAACTGTACCCGCTTCACACTGGGGGGTTGGCACTGCAGAGGGCTGGAGCCGGCCGGCCGGACAGACGGACGGACGGACGGACGAGGTGTGAGGAGCTCCAAGAGGGGGAATAACTGTCGGCTTTATAGGCACTTTACGCCACTCCAGCTTTATTGAACATCTCTGCCCGGTGCCTCTCGGGAGACGCTAAATTAAATACACAGAGCGATCAGATGGCGGCATGGGCGGTAAGAAGGAAATGAATCGCGGCTATTCATTTCATCCCCGGCCCGAGTGGAGTGGGAGTGCATGCGGGTCCCGAAGAGAAAGAGCACCCGTTTAGGCTTTCTCTTTTCGTCGTGAGAGGCACGGTACAAGGAGAGAGCCAGGGATAGAGAGAGAGAGAGAGAGAGAGAGAGAGAGGGGAGGGGTGGGGTGGGGTGGGGTGGGGGCATCCAGTGTAGGAATGTGTGAAAGGTTGGAGAGCTTATTGTCAGCACCGCGGACAGCGCCCGGGTTACAGATGAGCGCGGCCCGGAGCTGGAAAGGCCCTGACTCAACTGGTTTCTGGATCCACCAGGGAAGAGAATCATTTTAGCATTTTTTTCCGACAACATGATGTACAACCCGCACATATATAACATCAGGGCTGGCCGATATATCATTTTAATATCGATTTGTGATATGAGATGAGTTTTTATCTGGGATTTGGGTTCTTTGTTTTCAAGGCTGTTTTATCATAAAAGCTGTTCGAGCAGATCATGATATCTATTTAGCTAATTATTGATTCCCATTTTAAATATTTATTCGTTGTAAATATCTTCTGAAAGCACCAATAATGATCCCTAAAATACGGCTGGATCATCAATATTGAGTGTCAGTATTTGTCTCAAACTCTTTCCAACTGATGGCTTAGACAACCAAACAGAAACATTCATGATTCATTCACGATCAGATTCATGATTTTTTCACATCATTTATTTTCACTTTAGAAACCATGCTGGTATATTTCAATTGATACAGTAATTCTATCTCTATATTATTTCTACTGCTATATTTACCGTCACGATGACTAGATTGTGTGAGCTTGATAGCACATTAAAGAGGGACGAATCGAATCTCTTTTGAAGATGAAAGGTTCCGTTCAGGCTTTGTGTTCCTGAATCCGTTGGGCAGAATTTTGAGTCGTTCTCTTTAAACCCTGGTGATACAATAAGCCTTAACCTGCTCGTCCTCTGTGGACAGCAGCGTTTTGGGCACCTCAACCCACTGTGGCACAGAGCAGCTTTTGGCTTTGGCCTTTGAAGCTTCACACAGAAAACGTGTTTTTCTCACTGGGTTCAGTGGTCAACAGGAATATACTCACTCCCTGTCACCCTGATACTTCAACCCGCTCTGTTTATTTTTGAACCACAGTTATTTGGAAATGAATGCACAATGCTCATTTATGCCCATAAAGCATGACACAACATATTTGTAATTGAGAATTTGTTGCCCTTTCTGCCCACCTGATGTATGGCCCCTAATCTCATGATGGGTATTTGGAAGTGTTTAATCACATACAAATCCCTTAATAAAATATTTTTCCTCTCAGTGCGGATTCGTAGCAGCGCCAACAATGAGCACCGTTTCCTAATTATTGACCTTAACTAGATGAAACAACATCAAGATTATCAATTTAGATCTTTCTAGTTTATTGATTATGACTTGACTTGATCTTTTATTAGAACTTTAAATGACATTCACAGGTTGTTATCGTGCAAATCTAACTTAATCAAAAGTCAACACAGGACTTGATTCCATGTTTTTCACTAGTCGGAACAAAATGAAACAACTGTTGAGAAGTTGACCTCTGGTGATGGCAAAATTATCTTTCATTAGAGTTAAATTAAAGTGGTAATCCATGAGATTAGTTTGTTCAAATGGATCCCATATTTGATCGTTTATATAGCTTTCACTTAAGTAAAACCAGCCAGCATAGCTTGTTGTGGTCAGTAAACTTTGGATATGGAGGATAAGGGTAAACATGGACGTCCACCTAACACAGGCAAGCTCATGGCTCAGCACATCACTCAGGACATGCATGACACGACTTTTGAATCTCTTATTACACGGTATAATGAAGTAACATGGTCATGGATTGGACATTTGTTGTGAACGTGGGCTGGACATCTGCGTCCGCCTTAAGCCAGGTTGTTGTGGACAGTTGGACAACACATTGTTGTGGACAGTTGGATAACAGGTTGTTGTGGACAGTTGGACAACAGGTTTTTGTGGACAGTTGGACAAAAGGTTGTTGTGGACAGTTGGACAACAGGTTGTTGTGGACAGTTGGACAACAGGTTGTTGTGGACAGTTGGACAACAGGTTGTTGTGGACAGTTGGACAACACATTGTTGTGGACAGTTGGACAACAGGTTGTTGTGGACAGTTGGCGCGCAGGCTTTTGTCAGAATGTTTTGTGCTCAGATGCTGAGCTGCTGGCGGCTGCTCAGCCTGGCTGGAAACCACGGCTGTGCGGCTCCAACACAAGATAATTGCAGCGGCTTCCTGCGATGTCATCAAAACAATGCATGCCAGATTGATATTTCCCCCCCGGCACGCAGTAACGCAAATGGAACTCTACGCTACGACTCACCTCAGCGGGAATTATCCTGACTGCCATTTCCCAGGGAATGTATCCATTACTATTTCAGTCACTCCGGAATTTCATTTGCAGAGCTCTTTGTGATTGTTGCGACCAAAAATGATTGCGATTTGTGAACGTTGCATAATAGTAAGCACCAAATAAAACCAGAACTGCTTGAGGCTCGGCTATGTCTTCTTGGGGAAGTGACGGCAAGTTTAAGCGCTCTGTTGATTCGGACGTTTAAAGCGGCGTGCTGTTTGATTTGAGGGAACGGTGCGATGGTGGTGCTTGGAACCCTCAGTGCTCGCTGAGCTAACAGCAGAGATTTGCTGTGTTCCTCGCTGCACCTCCCTTTGAATTTCTGCCTGGAGACCATGAGGCGCTCTCCTCCCTGTCGAGTCAGGGGGGCCCAATGGAAGGGAGCCATCAGCCATGGATGGATACACACACACACACACACACACACACACACACACACACACACACACACACACACACACACACACACACACACACGCTTAATCACCAAGTGTCTTAATGTACACAGACGCACACAGTGGAGGCTGGGACTACTGTACTTACTGTCACATATCCCTCTTTCCCTCCCTTCCACTCCTCTCTCCCCCTCTCTCTCTCTTTCTTTCCCTCTCTCTGTTGTGCACACACACAGTACGCTTTATATGAATCTTTCAGGCTCTGACCTAAATCAATGGGAATAACAGCACTGAATTACACACAGTCACACACCCACCTGATCCTGCGCAGCCGGAGTCTATAATGAGCTCCACTCGGTGGAAACACCTCCGCCCCAGTGAAGAGACGCCGGTGAGTTCCTGGCTGCGTCCAGGCGTCTGGAGCCTCCAAAACAACTTCGATTTATATTTTGTGCTGAAGCCTTCAGCTGGCGTTCGCATCCGGAGGCACTTTCAGAGTGAATCAAAGTGAGATACAAGGACAGGTGGCGGCTGGACAGTTTTGCGACCGTGGCATTGGAGCCTCGGCTCGCTGGCTTTGAGACGCTCTCTCTAATAACTAGGCCTCATGCCACCTTTTAGTCAGCAAGGTCAGAGGCTATACTTTTACCATTACTTACACCGCCGCCAGAAAAAAAAAAAGGCTCTCTCGGCTCTTACGGGGTTCCAGAGGGAGCCGGATAAGTCCATTTGAATCTGCCAATTCTTGCAACTAATGTGATTAATGATAGAAAAAGGCCCAACATACTAAGAGGCGAACGGCACCAAGGTTTCCATTACTTAATTAGAGGGAGCTTCTCGATGGAGCAGAATGAGACTTGAATTTATGGACGTTGGCGGATTTGGTCCAAAACTTAAAACGAGGAAGGCCGTGACCCCCCCCCCCCCCGCGAGGTATTTTCTTCCTCTGCTTCTTCTTTATTTTGGCCGCGGCGTAGAAGCCAAGTCTTCTCACGGCCAGGTGACTGCTGTTTGCTCTGCCGAGTGGGTGACACCAGAGGCACTTTTAGCAGGAACGCCAGAGACGGGCGCTTTATGGGGCACTACAGGAGGCTGCCGGGCGCTTTATTTTGAGGGTGAAATGTCACCGTGTCATGTGTGGGAAGTGTGTGTGTGTGTGTGTGTGTGTGTGTGTGTAAAGTTTGTGCGGGCGTATGAATTAATGTGCGAGTGTGCGAGCGATCTACTATGTGTGATGCTGATGCTGAAAAAGTTGGAAAAAGGTCATTTGATATTGTGAGAAGATGCTGAGAATGAACCAGATTCCTCCCTCTCCGTGTTCGTGCCGCAGCATGACTTAGCCGGTCTCCGCGCCAAAGCCACCCCCTCGTCCTCGTTCTCAGCACCAACATATGGTGACAACGAAGACCCTCAGGCGTTTCCCATTGGCTGACAGCATCTCTCCGTCTCTCTCTCTCTCTCTCTCTTCTCTCTCTCTCTCTCTCTCTTCTCTCTCTCTCTCTCTCTCTCTCTACGCCACCATCAGTCAACACATCGGAGCCTCACTTCACACCGAGTCAGTAATCACTTTAATGAGCCAGTAGCTCGACCTTTGGAGGCCTCTGCGCCGCTCCAAAGCGACGTGTCTCCCCGGAAAGAATGGAAGAGTGTTATTTACCGAAAAACTCAAAAACCCGAGAAAGCTCTGCGTCACCTCCGTCGGGTCTTAGGTGGGGTGTTGGCGGTCCGGCGCTTCATGAGGATCCACGTGCACGGAATTTGTCTCAAACACCCCTGATAACCACTTAAAACAAGGGCTAGTGTGCAGGAGGAGCCAGAGGAAAAAACACCTGCAGCACAACAGGCTGAAAAAGGCCATTACAGCTTGTGGATGTTTTCCATGTAAGTGAAGCACTTATCGATATAATGACGGGCTGCGCCTCATCATGGGGAGTATTATTTATTGTGTCATTTATGTTATATCGCTCTTTTTTTTATTTTTTATTTTTTTGCTGATGCCAATTAAAAACAGGCTCATCTCCCTGAGCCTGTGCTGGTTCTGCGGAGGTGAGGTTTCCTATGTATTATAATCCCTTGAAATTGTATATTCAAGATGGCTAGATTTTCTAAGATTTACATGATAACTACTTTTAATTTAAATACTTTCCAAAAACTTCTTTAAGAGGCTGTTTCCATAACTCTGTTGGTACAGCGGCGTTTTGGAAAAAGTGTAGTGTGTAGATACCAAAGTGAATGACGAGGCTCAGAGATTCTTTTGGACGGTAAAAAAGTTTGTGAGAATATTCACGAATGACGAGCGAGGAACCCGTCAAGTTGTTTGTGTGCTGTTGAGTGTGCGCCGCTTTTCACACGCTTGGAAGTCATCCCGCGAAGGCGGTTTATTTTTGTCTTTTTCGCTCAGAGCGGCGATCCGTGAGATCCTCTGCGCTGAGTGGGTTACGGTGGGACAAGTCACAGACCGTTCAAGGATGCAGTGTTTTCTTTTCTTGGTCACTGAAGGTGGTTAATTGTTGTTCTTTTTTTTTTGTGAATGTTCATCGACAGTTTACCGAACAAGATTCAGTCACAGTGGCTGCCTTTCGCTTCTTGCGTGTGGCGGACCCCACCACCAATAATTAGAAGATCATATCCATGCAGAAGAGCACGTGCATAACGTGACCACATTGAATGGCTGTTTGTTGAAAAGTACCAACTCGTTAAAGTATTAAATATGGGATTTTTTTGGAACAAAATAATCGTACGGATTACCACTTTAAACCGTAGAGCAGACGCCCCCTCTGTCACCCTAATTCATTCATGAGGCTTCTTCCTCCTTTTCATGCTGCTCTCTCTCGTAGGCTCCATTCATTCTTTCCCTTCCTCACGCTCTTCTTGTCTTCTTTTCCATCTTTCCCAAGCTCTACTCTCCTCCTCCTCCTCCTCCTCCTCCTCCTCCCCCTGCCGGCGAGACTGGCAGGGCCTGCGGGCGCCGCGCCGCAGACAGATGGCAGCGGCGCGGTAGAGCCAGTGTGGGGGTAAAGCGAGGAGGTGAGCTGGCAGGGCGGCAGGTAAAGAGGCGGCTCATTCAAGGGCACGCGGTCGCCGTACGGGGCGGATGTGGCCCTCGACGTGGAACCCCGTCAGGAAGAGTCGGGGAGCTGCGCTTTTTGAGTTGTTTTTTTCTCCTTAGGGTTTTTTCAGTCTCCCCCCCCCCCCGAGGCACGCAGAGAGGATCAGAGTGGTTGGTGGGGACAGAACTGCGGCGATAAAATTTGAATTACAGTGCATATCATTCGAGTGGTAATGGGAGATTTTTAGGCGGCAGGGCTACGACAATGGCCTTTCAACTGGAGGTTGTGAGTTTAAGGACCCCGTGTTGGCAAAACGCCAACGCGTCCCGGAGCAAAATTGATTCTCCGCCTATTCCCTGTGACGGAGGACAAACTAACTGACAATGAACTTTGTTTAGGTTTAATTAGCTCTTTAAAATGTGAGCGGGATCCAACAGAGGTGTTGTTCTATGAACCGAGACGCCGCAGAGGGATACAATTCAGGAATGCGTGTTCATTTCCATGCATGTGCTTTGTATGTTTGTCGAAAATACGTGCGTAATCTATTTGAACATAAAAGGCTGAGCTCTAATGGCGAGCATAGGGAACATTAAGACATACTTGAAACACCCGCCATAACTTTGCAATTAAAGTCAGGAAGTGTAGAAAGTGAGAGATCTGTCTTTAAATGAGCTGTTGTAAGAGATTGTGTTTGGAGCTGAAGGCACATTTTCTCAAAACCAGCTGGATAATTTGACCCAGTCAAGCTCAGTTCAAACAGTTCAGTTCAACAAAGGCCTGCATTTTTTAAATCTAGTATTATTGCTTGTTGTCGTGACATATTGCCAATGCTTTGTATAAAAGCGCTTCCATTTCAGTGTGGCCCCCACGTCACTATTCTGCATCAATCTCCTGGGATGGAATAAACTGCAATGGTCATGAGGGACTGTGTATGAAAGGCATATTTTGGCACTCCCTGCCTAGATTATATTTTCTCTCTAGTCTAAAACCTAAGTGAAGAAAACCTGAAAATACGTCTGATTTGCACACTTTTGGGCGGTTTTGCAGACGGGGTTTAATGGAAATCAGGACTAAGCGCAATTCTACTTATATTCATCCAGAATTTAAGAATTAAAATTTTCTTAAAATGTGCTTCATTGTAGACTAGGAGGTCCTAGATTCAGGTGATGAAGGACTGGTCAGCTCCTTCTTGTCTGGTCTTGGTGCTGGTCTCAGTCCAGATCAACCTGGTCCACCTGGAGACCACAACCTTTAAGCCAAAAATGTATTTTAAACCTTCATTTAGACCTAGGTTACCTCTAATCCTCCTTCTGGAAATCAGATTTTTTTTTTTTAACCGAGACTAGGGCAAGTCTGACACTATTGTAAACCGTGACTGAGAAAGGGCATTTCATTTAGTCTGGATCAAAAGTGTGATTTAGCCTTAATTTAGGCCTAATCTGGGTCTTACTCTTCCAAGTTTTCTCGTTTATTCAACGCATCATTGGAGGGAAATGAGATGTTCTTCTCCATACAAATTCCATTTCACTTAACTCTGTTTACACAGTTCATTTCCCCGCCTTTATTCAACCGTGCATTTAATGTGCTGATGTTGCTGTCAGGTTCACAAAATAAAAATAACTACCCCCCCCCTCCAAAAAAACCCCCCAAAAAACCCAGTATATAATCTTTAATCTTGCATTAGCTTCTAAGCGCGCCAACTAGCTTTGACTTACAGTTCAGTTGGGTGGGCGCGACACGCATTAGGGCGAACAGACTCCCGGTCCACTCCATCCACAAGACACATGGATTTCAGAAATCCTATTTGGATTAGCATATTAATTAGAATATCGCAGCGCCGCCACATGGCGCGTGTAACCCCGTTCATGCTTATCTGACACACAGTGGATGTTGGAGGGGGGGGAGAAAAAAACAAAAAAAAAACACCCTCCGTGAGCTTTCCACCCGAATCCCGTCCTCGACGCACGCCGCGTCCCCCGCCCATGGAAAAAAAACTGAGTTTCTCGATATACATTAGAAATGGCTGCCGTGCGATTGGCCGAGCCGCCGTTCTCCGGCGAGCTCTTCCGTGTAGCAACAACCCCTCCTTCCAGGAATCCCCCTTCTCTCCACCTCTCTCCCTCCTCCTCCTCCTCCCCCTCTTTTCGGCGTGCAGACGGGCCTCGTCCTCCATACCGCTTCGTTTACTCCAATCACTCCCTTCCCACAATGCACCGCCGCCAATGGCTTTAGCCGCCGCTCAGACAGCAAAGGGGGCTCCGTTCCCCCTCTCCCCCGCCCTCTCTCCCTCTCTCTCTCTCTCTCTCTCTCTCTCCCTCTTCCCCCTCCCCCCTTTCACTCCTCCTCCTCTAGCTACAGCCTCCCTCGCTCCTCCCGCTGGCCTCACTGCTGCGACAGCATCTGGATGTGGTCGCCATGGCAACAGAAGTAGGCCTGACCCCCCCCCCCGACCCCCCTCTCCTCCCCTCCCCTCTCCTCCGTCAGCCCCCACCCTCTTCCCCCTATTTCCAGCGCGCTCTCTCTCTCTCTGTCTTCTCCTCCGCCTCCTCCCACCCTCTCACACACAGACATATTTCCCACCATCCACCCCCCCCCCCTCTGTCTCTCCTCCACTTCTCTTAAGCCTTTTTTTTTCACCCCCCCTTCCCTTCCGTCCCCTCCATCTCTCCGTTATCTCTCCGCTGACTTTTCTCCGGGGCTGACCTGGATTCTGCACACGGCGCCACGCTGTGTCTGTGTGTCAATTGTGACGGTGACACGGGATGACGGTCAGCTGACCCGCTTCCAGGGTCAAATGCCAAAGCAAAGCTGGCCTCACCCATCCCCTGTATTTCTCTCCCTCTCTCTCTCTCTCTCTCTCACACTCTCCCTCTCGCCCTCTCTCGCTCCCCCTCCCTCCCTCACTCTCTAATCATAGCCCCAATCCTCCTACTACTGGCTGACCACGCGGTTTAAATGTAGAGGAGATTGTGAAAAGCTGTGCTATAACAATATAGGTTATTATTAATATTATTATTATTTTATTTTTAAATATTGCTTTTCTATTTCAATCAATATTATTATATTTCAAATGTTTACACATTTTATCAATATTATTTATTATTATCATTTTTATCTGTAGGTTTTTAAAATATTTATAATTTTTATGAATGGTATTATTATTATTATTATTATTATTGTCTTGTAATGCTTTGGCAATGAAGGAATTTTTGTCATGCCAATAAAGGAGATTTGAGACAGAGAGAGAGAGAGAGAGAGAGAGAGAGAGATGTTGGCAATGTAGTTAATATTCATGTAGAAATATTTTTGCTACCAAAAAGAACGTAAGTCACCCTGATTATTATGATGATGATGATGATGATGGTTTTTTTTTATTATTATCATTATTATTATCATTATTATTATTATTATTATTATTATTATTATTAATAATAATAATAATAATAATAATAATAATAATAATAATAACAATAATAATAATAATAATAATCTCTGTCTCTAATAATAGTCTCTCTCTGTCTCTCTCTCAAATCTCCTTTATTGGCATGACAGAAATTCCTTCATTGCCAAAGCATTACAAGACAATAATAATACATATATTACAAAAATACTATCACATAGAACCTATGATGAAGTAAGGACAGCAAAACTATAATGAAATTAATAAATAGATAAATAAATAACCAAATAAATAACAACAAAAAGAATTATAATAACAACAACAACAGTAATGATGACAACCACAATTAACTGAATGAATAAAACCTCTCTCTCTCTCTCTCTCTCTCTCGCGCTCTCTCTCTCTCTGATCGTAGCCCCAATCCTCCTACGAGGCCTACTGGCTGACCACACGGTCTGAATGTAGAGGAGATTTGGGAGAAGCAGGAGAGAGGCTGGGGCTCTATCCATCCTCTCTCCTCCCCTCTCTCTCCCTCCCTCTCTCTCTCTCTCTCTCTCTCTCTCTCTCTCTTCCCACTCCCCCTCTGCCTCCTCAGCTGAATATCACAATAAAGATAGTCGCCCGGAGGAGACTGACATTGACGTATGCAGCTCCTTAAAAATAAGTTTCCTCTGCTTTTGGCTGTTTTTCTCCGACTGGATGTGGGTGTAAACACAGTGCTGATGTGTACGTGTACATGTGAGTATGCGTGGCGGCGTGGGCCCACATGCTGTGCGCTCTGCGTCATCGTCCGCACTCATGGAGGCCGCGGTTCCACTTTTAGCGCGCGCAGTGCTTGCTGTCGGAGACATTTCATCAGTTCATCTAGTGGAAATGCCACGTGCTGCTGATGCACAGAAGCATGTGACGCCGCCTTTGTTTTCACTGCCTGCACGCTGAGGAGCACACTTGCACAGAACCCAACACACACACACACACACACACAAAAATGTGCCATGTGCACATGACAATTACCATCCATAGTATTGTTGTATTATTAAGGGAAATAACATAAACAAACTGACCCAACAAGTAGCAGGTTTGTTCTGTACCATATCCTGAAAGTCTCGAAATGTCTCCAAATATTGTGTTTGTTTACAAATATTAGGCTTTAAAAGTGATTAAATAGTCTTAAACTAAGACTGATTTAAGACTAAGAATTTCTGAGGTCATAGTTTCAACCTGTCTGATTTTATTCATCCACATAATTCAGTCAAAATTAGTCAAGTCACTTACCTTGCTATCTGACCTAAAGGGAATAACTAAACTACTATATAGCGATAATAATAATAATAATAATAATAATAATAATAATAATAATAATAATAGGTGCAGTCAGCAGTACACGGGTCCAGTTTAGTCGTGTTGGGTAGGTACAGTATTACAGTTTCCCAGGTTCTCTGAAACGCAGCACGATTTTCCGAGTTTACATTGAACGCTGCATCTGCTCCCGATGGTTCTCTCCTGGTTGCTCGTCTTGCGGAGCAACCACTATAGGGTCTACACAGCGCAACCCTCCCGTCTTTAAGACAACCGTCTATGTTTGCCTGTAAACCAGGACTTCTAATTGTGTTGTCCGTGGAAACCGGGCTGCACTCTCAGTGACGGACAGGCGAGCGCTTGGTGCCGTGTCGGGCAACGATGACGTCACGACATAATGACACGGTGACGGCTTTCTGTGATTATTTATACTTTTCTGTTTTTTTTTTGTTAAGATTGTTTTCAAGCATTACCGGTGCTTCACTGACTCATGTGTTTGTCCAACCACCACGGACTTATGTCTGGACCATTCACCGTGCACTTTACGTCACTGATGTCCCTGAAGAACCGTGTTTTAACAATTACGATCGCTCCTGTATCACAGGACCCAAAGAAAGAAAGGGACGGTTCCATCCAAGGTTCTTAGAACTTCTTGTGGTGTGAAAACACCTTCTGTGACCGAATATAGTTTTTGGGGGTATTGTGAAACGCAGTACAAGTCACAGTTTTCAGAGTTTCCATTGAACACAGCATCGGCTCGGGTTGTCCGTCTACTCTCAACCTTTCCCTTTTCCCAAAAATATACGTTTTTTTTAGGCTACCAGTAATATCTTATGTGAGCCACGGTTTGAGTATCACTGGTCTACGTGTAGCAAAGTCTATGCAGTCCACAGGGCGCAGGTCGCTGGATGCCCGCTTCACAAACGAATCAAGTCGCGCCCACGTTCTTCTACTTCCGGGAAAATTGCAACAGTTCTGCTCCAAATGCACATTGATATTAATCAAACTTGAACGACAAGATGTCCGAGACGTCCGGGCTCCCACGAGGCCTCAGCCCTGTCTGTGCGTGCTGCGGTTGCCTGTGTCAGATGCTTGGCTCTCATTCGGCTGACTTGGGGCAGCTGTGGCGTCGCGGGGGAAGGCAGCCATGCTGCCGTCTGCAGCCGCGGCTCAACCACAAATAATAATGTGATTCATAACCTGCCCTGTTTCTACCCAATACTTACCTCTAACCTGCACCAAAACCTTTATACGTACGGATACTTTGCATTATTTAATCAGGGATCAGTTGCCCGAAAATTCATCTTGAAAGGTCTTAAATGTAACACTCTGATACCTGTAGACACCCTGTACCATTATAGAGCTACTATTCATGTCTGCGATGGAGCAATTTCCTCCCCTTCTCTGCTATTATGATTTGGGCAAACTTGAGAACATACACCAAAGGAACAAGAACAAGAAGCAATTTAAATGAAGAAGCTGGAGCCTGGTTCACCTGTTTCGGGGAAATGCCGTTTTTTCATCATCCTTTATCTCTCTCCCCGTATCTCTGTGTTATCTCCTCGTCACGTAACTCTCCACTTGTCTCGCTGTTTTCGCTTTGATTCCTCATACCCCCGGCGTGGAGGAGAGGGACGAACGTGGCGCGAGACGACAGTCCCCGGGGAGTCCGCC
>NC_137194.1:9651160-9691160 GCF_960531495.2 Zeus faber | reverse complement strand
TCCTCCCACGCAGATTCGGGCCCAATGTCGCTGCCCACCCACCTGCCTAACTCCTACCATCCCAAGGAGCCTCTTCCTCCCAGGGTCCAGGAGAGCCAGGGCCTGGTCCTGCCACTGCGGGGGCCCCTCTCCAACCCCTCAGGGTCCCCTCACCTCGGCAACATGATGCATCCTCCCATGCCGCCCAGCTGCATCATGGAGGAGCTGCAGAGAGCCTTCGCTTCCAAGAACAGACAAGAGAGGTGAGCGGAAGAAAAAGGTCTCACAAATCCCAAGGCTGATGTTGGCCTTCATGCAGTATCTATCATATCTAGATATGATAGCTGTAGTTCAAGGTTGATTTCTGTAATTAAGTATTAACTGCAGATGGGTTATAACATTTCTAAATGTCTTATAGTCACTGCACATAAACCTCAAAATACTAAGTAAAACCCAGATTCCCCTGACCGCCCCCGCCACCCATCCAGTTCCCGAAGCACCCGGCCTCCCGGAACCCCTTTCTGGGCATGGGCGTGTTTGCGCTGGCGTACCATTAGCGCAATATCTTTTGTGAATCGGACGCTGAGACGGGGCAGATAGCGGGCGCAATCGATGCGCAATTTATGGTGCAATTAGCGGCCGTAAACCATTTCTTCGTGAACTCGCTCCTCGGTGTACTTAAGTACTCATTCATACATTCTGACCATGTATACTATCGCCTTTTTTTTTTTTTTTGTATGCTGTATTTTAAAAAATAGAATGGGGAAAATATTTTTCCAAACTCTATTTCTCCATATGTATCCCTACTCCTGCGTACTCTTCCATACTGCGTAGGAGGCCAGGTTCCCACTCGCTGCCACAAGGCTTTTCTTTGCAAAGATTCACCGTGCGGGTTTAATCCTCCCCCTCTCCCTCTCTCCCTCTCTCCCCCAGTGTGCACAAAGGGTGCGAGCAGGGCTCCCCTCCCCGGCCGTGGCGCTCCGACGGCCGGCTGTCTCGCTCCTGCAGCTCGGAAAACCAGCATCCCTCCGTGTTGGCGGGCGGCTGCGGCATCGTCGGCGGGGGAGACTGGCCCAGGAAGGAGGCGGAGGAGAACAAGGAGAACATGCGGCTGGATCAGTGCTTCTCCAACACCTCGGGCCTCCCCAACGACCTGGACGGCTGGAACGACTCCGTCATCTCTGGTGGGTCCCGGCTCCAAACGGGTTGGGTTGGCAGATCAGTGGTTTTGGAGGAGGCGGCTCAATGGAGGGATAAGGGCGGATGGGTCAACCTGTTGGACCTTGAGCGGTCGCTCACTCACGGCCCACGGTGATGTTGGTCTCTCTGTGCTGTGGGTTTCGTGGTTTCAGGCACACTTCCTCGCAGGCTAAGGAAGGAGCTGTTAGCTGTGAAACTACGGAACCGACCCAGCAAGCAGGAGCTTGAGGACAGGAACATCTTCCCGGTCCGGAGCGACCAGGAGCGCCAGGAAATCCGCCAGCAGATTGAGATGAAACTTGCCAAGTAAGCCATGACGTCCTCACTACTACTACCATATCCTCGGGAATCTGTCCTGAGGATATGAATCCTAATGTTGGATGAAATGATGCTAAGCATTGAGGTCGTTTTGGTGTTTGGGTTACATGCATTAAACTGGATCATGCAAAGAGTTGTGGTGGTTAAATGTCTTGTCTTGGGTCCTCTAATGCAGTGATTCTCAACCTTTTTTATATCAAGGAGCCTCAATTTGATATGCATCAGGCCATGGATGCAATTTGATAAGATTTGGCCTCTGGGACCCCCCATTCTGAGAAGATTTTTAGTGTTAGTCCAAACTTCCATACCTGTCTATACTATAATAAGGGAAATAACAGTGAAACTATGATCAAAACAGCCTTATTGTTCATTCTCGATTGGTGCTTATGTCTTTTTGTGAACTAATGTTGAAGATCATCTTATATCATTTTGCTGGAGACCCCCTGGAACCTCTTGAAGGACCCCTGGGATTCCCCACACCCCAGGTTAAGAACCACTGCTCTAATTTTACAGAGATCTCCACTTAAGTAACGATATCCAAGCTGAAAAAAAATATATCGGGCCAATACTTTCATGGTAAAGCTATTCACCGCGTTCCAAATTTTTATGCAAATTGGATTTAGGTGTCCTAAAGATTTAATTTTTTGTTTTTCAATTAAACTCATGGATGGTATTGTGTTTCAGGGCTCTTTGGATCACTGAAATCAATCTCAGACACTTGTGATAATGAGCTCAATTAAAGGAAAACTACTTACGGGCGTTCCACATTATTAAGCAGCCACAGGTTTCAAGCAAAATGGGAAATAAAAAGGTTCTCTCTGCTGCCGAAAAGCCTCAAATAGTGCAATGCCTTGGACGAGGTATGAAAACATTCGATATTTCACGAAAACTTAAGTGTGATCATCGTACTGTGAAGAGATTTGTGGCTGATTCACGGGTTCATGCAGATAAAGGCACAATGAGGAAGGTTTCTGCCAGACAAATTCATGGGATTAAGAGAACAGCTGCTAAAATGCCATTACAAAGCAGCAAACAGGTATTTGAAGCTGCTGGTGCCTCTGGAGTCCCGCCAACCGCCCCTAACCAATGCTCACAAGCAGAAACGGTTGCAGTGGGCTCAGAAATACATGAAGACACATTTTCAAACAGTCTTGTTTCCTGATGAGTGCTGTGCAACCCTGGATGGTGCAGATGGATGGAGTAGTGGATGGTTGGTGGATGGCCACCATGTCCCTACAAGGCTGCCACGTCAGCAAGGAGGTGGCAGAGTCATGTTTTGGGCCGGAATCATGGGGAGAGAGCTGGTAGGCCCCTTTAGGTGAAAATGACCTCGGCAAAGTATATAGAGTTTCTGACTGACCACTTTCTTCCATGGTACAAAAAGAAGAACCCTGCCTTCCGTTAGCAAAATCATCTTCATGCATGACAATGCACCATCTCATGCTGCAAAGAATACCTCTGTGTCATTGGCTGCTATGGGCATAAAAGGAGAGAAACTCATGGTGTGGCCCCCATCCTCCCCTGACCTCAACCCTACTGAGAACCTTTGGAGCATCCTCAAGCAAAAGATCTATGAGGGTGGGAGGCAGTTTGCATCAAAACAGCAGCTCTGGGAGGTTATTCTGACATTCAAAGAAATTCAAGCAGAAACTCTCCAAAAACTCACAAGTTCAATGGATGCAAGAATTGTGAAGGTGATATCGAAGAAGGCTCCTATGTTAACATGTAACTTGGCCTGTTAAGATGTTTTTGATTAAAATAGCTTTTGATTTCAGTAAATATGACCTCCTAATGCTGCAAATTCAACAAATGACCATTTTCAGTTCTTCACAAACGATAAAATGTTTTGAAACTCTGTTGTGCATAATAATTTGGGACAGTGCATTTTTAGTTTTTTATTTTTGAAAAAAATACTGTTATCATTGGGAGGTTTGTTCAATAACATTCAAATTATACCCTAACGGTTGATGACTTGAAAATTATACTGACTGTCATTTGCATCGACTATTCAGGAAAATCAGAGAAAAATATAATTTGCATAATAATTTGGAACGCGGTGTAAGCTTAATGGCTCTGGTTACACAACGCTCTGTAAGTGGGGATTCAGGAGGTGAGATTCTAAATCTGATTTAAACTAATTATGTCCTTTTGCTCGTGAGTCGACTGTTTTGGTTTGTTTTGGATAATCTGCAAGGTTTAGAGCGTATTGTTTGGGTCTGAGCCTTGAGTCAAGGGCCAGTCCTAATCCCAAAAAAGCCTTTCTATTGTGCTTTGGGGCGCGGATTTTCCCGAGATTAACGTTTAACTCTGTAATTTGACAAATCTGGGTCCTTGAATGGTGTTTGCCTGTATAAAGACCATTCCGGCACCAATTAAACAATTAACAAATGCAACTGACGAGCACGGAACAGTATTCAGGAAAAAAATCGAGACGAAAGTGTTGAAATACAGGGCGTGCAGGTGTTTGTTGACTGTCCTCTCCTGTACCGTATGTCCGGCGACTGCTTTCTTCACCAGGCTGTGGTCGGACAGTTGCTCACGTTCCATCCGGGAACAGTCCCGACAAATCATTGTCTCAAAACGCGACCTCCCAAAACTGGGAGGTTACATCACATGGTGCAGCCAGGGACACTCGACGGAACGTGTGCATTTTTGGAGAGATTTGGGAGCCGCGAAACGGCAACCACAACGGTGTAACGGTCGGTGGTGTAACAGTGGCCCATGTGCACAGGGCATTTCGACCACGTCCACGTTTACGCGAACGCTGTTCACCCGATGCCGGGGGGGGGGGTTGGGTGTGGGTGTCCCGGTTCAGCATCGCAAGACCCGGCGATGTTGCCTTCACACCAGGGTGTCAAAACTGGGCGCGGCACACCGTGGCATGACATCGCGGTTTGATAACTCACGGCGGAGTGCGGGATCGCCACCCAGCCTCCCCCCGCCAAAGAGAAAGAGATGCCCAGGCTGTCTCTGACGACACCAGGAACAATTTTTCGGATTCCTCAGGGCTGCAAAGGGGGAGAGTGTCTTCCGGAGTGCGGTGCTGTCGCTCGTGACCCGGCTGGCCGGTGTGAATGCCAGCGGAATATCAGTGCATCGTGACCGCCGTAGGAAGCGCCGGCTCTCGGCAGCGACGTCCGCGGAGCCAGATCCCTCCTTAGAGAGCGGCTTGGGAATTACTCACTTGAGAAAAATAAATGATAGAAATCCGCACTCCCCCAAAATCACACTCTCCCAAGTGCCGTCCAGATCTTGTGGCACTGATTGCAACGGGACTGATTAGAGCATTTGGGAGCCACCAACTCTGTTTTTCCGGTGTGAATTTGTCCATTTGGATTTGGAGAGTGTATCACGCGTAGTGCACAAGATTACGCGTCAGGGACCAATTAATCCATGGATTGATTCGGCGGCATCGAGAGAACTCTCAATCGGAGCCTCGCGTCCTGCTGAGTGAAAGGATGGGTTCTCTATTTCCAACCCAGGCCTTATTAAAATGTTGTTTCCCATCATTGATAACAGCCTTATATAAACGCCTTACTACTGAGGAACTTACCACTCTGCTGCAGCTCCTCACTGTGCTGCAGTCCAATGGGGCAAACGTTTAAAGAAAAAAAAACAAAAAAAAACCTTAAATCAAATTTTCAAAAACAGGGAAACTCACTTTATATTCCCACATGACTTAGTGTATTCATTTGGCATATTTTTCATCATAGTAATAAAATTAAATTGCCGTAGTACACCCAGAGCATAACATTGGCTACAGCAGGTTGTCAGTAGGAAGCGACGCAACTTCCCGTTTCCGTTTCTCGTCCCCTGTGGGTTTGCGCCGATTCAGCCCGAAACAGCTGATTTGCAAAAGTGCAAACGAGTCAATAAAACCCTGAAAAGCCTCACAAAACACACGGTTCGCGACCGCTTCGCCCCCCCCGGCATGACATAAAGGCTGCCCGACGTGCGACCTGTGAGCGGGGTTCTGCATGTTTTTCCCCAAGCCTTCAAACGCTCGCCCGTTTGGGCTGCGTCTAGGCACAGCGAGAGGCATGGTGCATGGTGGCAGAGCCGGCTGACGACGTGGAGGTTGAGGCTCGGCGCGAAAAACAGCGCGGCGATCCTTTAAGCGGAGACGACCGTTGTGGCGAGACGCTTTCACGATTCGGCAATGAGTATCTCCTCCGGAATTCTCTGCCTCCACCAAGCAGGTAGCCGACGCCCGTGCCACGCGGAAAACTCGGCGGTCGCCGCTCTGTTTTGGTTTTTTTTGGAGGAGGGAAGCCCTGTCTAAATATAGCCTTGGCGACAGTGAAGAGGAGAGCGATGCTGAGCGCCGGAGTAAAGCTCATTTCCCCCTGGGCGCCCGCACCGAATGACAAAACGGTCCATCACCAGGCCCTCCGGATCCGCCCGGATCATTCCCCCCCTGCTCAGATTCAATCTCACCTTCCCTTTGTTTTCCACCCCCCCCCCCCCCACCCCACCCTTTTCGGCAAGTCGCCGGGAAGAAAGGCGTCGCCTTATTGGCTGCGCGGCAAAAGCGGAAAAACACTGCCAGGGCTCGGAGGGAGATAATGAAAGCTTGTCAATCCGCTGTGTCGCGATGTGAAATGACCTTTCTATCTATAGAGCATCTCCGCCCGCCGCCCCTGCCTCAGCGCCGCTCCGCCGATGCTATTCTTAGCCTCCGAGACTGTTGAATAATGGATTTTTCATTGGGCCTCCCCTCTCGCTCACAACCCCCCCCCCCGACCGCCTCCACAAATGTGCGATGTTGGGGTGGGGGGATAGGAGGAGGTACAGTAGCACGAGGTGTGGGGAGGGGAGGATAAAGCACGGGGAGGGAGATGCCGCTCCGCTTGGAAGGGGGAGCTCAGCTTCACAGCCCGGGTGTTTGTCTCTTTGTCTCGGTTTGCAGATGAACTAGTGGGGAGGAGGAGGAGGAGGAGGAGGAGGAGGAGGAGGAGGAGGAGGAGGAGGAGGAGGAGGAGAAAAAAAAAGAGCCAACTCCGCCCACGCAGGGCTTGCTCACTCTCCTCCCTTCGCCGGGCACAGCTGGAGTTTGTATTTAAGCTATTTTTATTGCGGCAACAAGAGGGATTTATTTATTTATTTATTCGTTTATTTATTTATTCCGTGCCAAGGAAAGTGTTTGTGTCACGGGCGGACGCTTTCACAGGTCCCTCCCCAAGCCGGCCGTCCGTCGCACGCCCAGAGCCCAGCTGGAAGAAAGGGAGCGGTCCAGATTTCCATTTAAAAGGTGTAAAAATGAATTCTGTGCTAGTCGTTTCACAGTGCTGCTTCCATGGAGTGAGACAGTTCCCGCTGAAGGTTCCCACTTATTGCCCCCGGATAGAGCCTCCGAGAGACAATGACTTCACAGTCGTTTGGATTCTCGAAATAAACCTGGGAGGGAGAAAAAAAACAACAAAAAAAACCCCCAAAAAAAAACCTTCAGGTCTGCGTCGCTATAAATAGAACCAGATGCAGTGCACGATGCGTCGTGCTCCCCATGTTGCCTGAGTAGCGTGGTCGTCGTGAGAGCCTGTTGCTAGGGAGAAACCGGGGCTTTCCACGGGAACACTTTATTGTCTGCAAAATGAAGGAGAAACTGATGTTGCC
Organism: Zeus faber; assembly: GCF_960531495.2. Taxonomy (NCBI): domain Eukaryota; kingdom Metazoa; phylum Chordata; class Actinopteri; order Zeiformes; family Zeidae; genus Zeus; species Zeus faber. The sequence goes on along the minus strand of NC_137194.1, from coordinate 9,684,050 downwards.
TAGCAACGTCGACGACCAGGTCAATAATATGGTGGATGCTGCGTCCGCTGGGGCTTCGGGAGAGATTCTCCATTTCATCTGTTGCAAATGTGCCACTCTCACGTCTGTTGGAAGGCTTTCTTTCTTCCTCATTGCGAAGGGTATCAATAAATGTTCTTTTATTGCGTTGCGGGGTAAAGACTGATTTGATCGAAAGGAGAGATTGTCCATCCAGGCAAACTAAAACGAGCAGGCAAAACTGAACGTATGATCGTTTACGCTCTCTTTCTTGAAAAACGAACACGGGGACCAATTGTGCCGTAGTTGCATAATCCGTTACATTTACGCAGAAAATAAAGAATTTGCACCATAATACTGTAGTTCCCGATGGGGATTCTGGTTTACAATTATATTTGTCATGAAGTAATGTTCTTTGAGGAGCAAAACGAGTTGAGCCACAAGCTATTTTGGCTATTTAGGTTAGTGTGTGTTGATTTACACAGACTACTTGTTTGCCAAGGGGAAAATGCATTGACCGGCCATGTGATGTTTGGGTTGGGTAACTGGAGACGTCTTGACTAAAGAAATAATCCCCCTTAATCCCTGTTTAACTATTCAACTTGATAGATATACGATGTGTATAAATTACAAGTCATAGAGGTATTTTTGCATTTTATGTTTGCATTGTGCAATGTAGGCCTAGTGCACATTTAGGCTTTGCAGTAAATATAGGCTAAAAGGTTTGAATGAGCCTGATTACACGGATCCTCCCTTATCTTATCTTATCGCCTTACTTTGAGTGAGAGGGACATTTGGACCATCCAGTGACACACGTGCACATGGATGTGGTCGCGGGGCAGCGTGCTGGCAGGCGTCGGGCTTTCTGAGAGTGACCTGACTTAGGTCTCGGCGGCCCAGAAGTACAAAGGGCGTGTTAACCTGGGCTCCAGGCGGGGCGCCGGGGATGAAGGGGTGTCCCGCTGCGAGGGGACGCTCTGCGCCCTGGCCTTTCCACTTCTGAGGCCGTGGACTCGCGGCGCTGGCCGGAGCTGAGGCCTGCGGTGCCACCGGCGCTAATTATTCATAAAGAGACTTTGCTTTGGCTTTAGGGTTTAGGAGACCTATCACGCTGGAGAATCAGCCATTGGACGCCCCTAAGCCTTGTTGTTTTATGAAAAATAACTTCTGTGCTGTGTTAGTTCCAGGTTCAATACATTGAATCGATTCAATTTGTCTTCAATGAACACTGGCCCAGTCCGGCCCGCGACTTGGAGCATTTTTAACATTTTGGCGCACCGTGTATTTGAGTTTGACACCCCTGGTCTAAACCATCTCATGACCGCATCCAATTCGTGATTTTTTTCCCCCCAATGTGTTGCGTGGTAAAAAAACCCCAAATAAAACGAAAAATAAATAAAAATCCTGCAAAAATCGAAATACTTAAATGAGGTTCAAACATTTTGTACAAGTTGATTGATTATGAATGTGATATAAAAGCGAATAACACGCATGTTATGACGACCTGATGTGCAACATGAAATGCGTCGAAATGAGAGAAATAAACCCTTGCAACGCGGTTCGGGTGGACGGCTGCGACGTGGGTAGTGTGTAGCGTTGCATATGCGCAGTAAGTATCACCGGCGGACAACCCCACGGAGACGTGGGGATGCCGCGCGTGGCGGCGGCGGCGGCGGCGGCTCCTCCTCCCGCGCGTCACGCACGCCGCGCGCGGCGCGCTTCAAAAGGCGCGCCGCGCGCGGAGCGCCCGGAGCTTTGCGCGCAGCGCCGCGACGGCACCGGGAGCGTCGGGCGCGGAGGGCGGGAGGCGGCGCGGTCGGATTCCTTACAGCGCCCTCGGGGAAGGGCAGCCCGGCCGCAGGGTCCACATGCCGGGGAGCGCCTCCGCCGAAGCACCACAGCCGCGGCGGCTCGGACGCCAGATGGGGGCGTAGAGGGCTCCCGTCGAGGACGCAGCCCGCGTAGACCCGGGAGCGGGGTGTTCCGGTCGGAGGCTGGAGCGAAGAGTCGAAATGGTTCAAAACGTGGTTCTGGTGTTTTTCCGCAGGCGGCTGAGCCAGAGACCCAACGTGGAGGAGCTGGAGAGTCGGAATATTCTCAAGCGTGAGTTGATACGTGAATGAGAATGTGTGGTCGTCAACATTCCATTGTAGCACGAAGCTTCAATAACAACCTGTCACAACGGTAGGAGTCGCGCATAAATGGTAGCGTGACCTACATTATTCATGCAACTTTTAGGGGCAGAATAACGCTCAAGTGGGTTATTTTCTAAGGACGGTTTTAGGGATTTTATTTGTAAAACGGATATAAATATATAAATACTGTATACATATATATATATATATAAATATAAATATGCACGTATGCATACATGCATTGGGGTTATTGCAGTCACTATTGGAGAAAATACTTAAATTTGTTAAAACGATATATATTTTTATTTTTACACACTAAGAAATAGATTTTACAATTTTAAGCAATTTCCTTTAAAGTTGATCCAATTACTCGTTTTTTTCATTGTGCGATGTTCATTACAGACGCATGTGTAATGCAATTTGGGGCTTACTGTACACAAAAAAAAAGTCCAAGTGAAACATTTTGCTGGAATATCCACTTGATGAGATATGTTCTGGACCATGTTTCCGCCTCTTGTTTCAGAGAGAAATGACCAGACTGAGCAGGAGGAGAGGAGGGAGATCAAACAGCGGCTAAACAGAAAGGTAAATAACTTTCTGCGGATATGAATGTTTCTCTATCGTTATCCTGCCTCGATTGAGCCGTCTCAACGCCCTCGTGTCCCCTTTTCCCTTTGTGTTTGCTCGCAGCTGAACCAGAGGCCCACGGTGGACGAGCTGCGGGACCGAAAGATCCTGATCCGCTTCAGTGACTATGTGGAGGTGGCCAAAGCTCAGGACTACGACAGGAGGGCGGACAAGCCCTGGACCCGGCTGTCAGCAGCAGACAAGGTGGGGGTCCAGCTCTACCCACCTGATAGGAGATATGGGCCTCTGGGAGTGGTTACTGTTAAAGAAATAAGGTCATTGAATCATTTATTATCGGTAAAATTGGGGAATTTTACACAAAATCCATAGGAAGCATTAATATCTGCTTATCCATGCTGAACGTTTGTAACGTGAAGCGCGATATCAGACTAAAAATCCTCTCGTAATTTCAGACCGAATGTAAAAGGTTCACGCTATGATGACACTATGACACTACTATCACACTATGATGGCGTCTTAATTTGAGTGAGTGAGAACAAACAAAAACAAACAACCCGCCGCACTGACACGATCAACAAGCTGTTTATTCAAACCTTTAGGCCAATGAGTTTAGAGAACAAAACCTTTGACGTCGCTCATCAATAGTAGTGACGCCGCCTGCCACCTTTATCACATTTTCCCAAACCTAAACTATGCTCCCCCTTAGTCGTCAAGGCTGTTTCCATGTCTTTATCAGCACGCCGCGCTGACTTTCCCGTCCAAAGGTCGCGGCAAATCGGGGCGCCTCCTGCAGACGGGGCCACGCTTAATGGTTTTCTCGCGCTCCGTCTCCGCAGGCGGCGATCCGAAAGGAGCTGAACGAGTTCAAAAGCACCGAGATGGAGGTGCACGCTTCGAGCAAGCATCTTACAAGGTAAGCATCCCCGCGTGCCGCGCGCGCACGGCCGGGATTCTGTTTGTGTTCTATTCTGGGCCGCGCCGGGCTACTTTTAGCGCTCCTTGCTCAGGGCTAAAGATAGATGGTCGTTGCCAAAAGTGGAGAGCAGGAGAGATTATCCTCAGGAGAGCCAGGGCCGCTCAGCAGAACGAGGGGGCAGGGGGATAAAATGTATTAGTGTCCTTGTCTCGGGCTGCGTGGGGGGCTGCTCCTTGCCAGGCTCTCGTACTGTAACAGTGACCCAGAGTGAGGGGGCTGAGACAAAGCGTCCAGCGCTAAAAATAGCTCCACCGGATTGATTAATGGCAATCGTAAGCCGAGCGACGACAAAGGCACCTTCTGTCCCTCACGATTTCCGCCCCTGCTCCGTCTCCCCTCTCCTCCCCAGGTTCCACCGGCCGTGAAAAGGGTGGAGTTTCTTCCGTGAAGAAATGCTGAGCTTGGGCGTTTGTTCTCAAAGCGGCTGCCGGGGAGCGACTGCTCAAAGAGCCTGGAGCCCTTTCGACTTGCAGGGTGTCTTAAAATTATTCTTCCAGCGACCCCGGCCTCCACCGTCGCGGGGGTGGGAGACAAGTGTTTGGGGGAGACGGGAGGACGGTAATGTTTTCGGCAGCGTGTCCCGGGGACAACGCTTCCACGTTGGAGGCTCGGAATCCCGGAGCTGGAGGACTCGAGCGGAACCTCGGGTTCTCTTTCAGTGCGAGAGCCGAGGAAAAACAATCGTGTCATTTACTGTAGTGTTTTTATTTTATTTTATATTCTTGTAATCATGTCATGGACTCCTTTGACGGGGCAGTGAGGAAGTTGTGCATGTGACCAGCTTCACATTTTCTTATTTGATGGGTAAATATGTCACTGGGACTGTGCGTTTTTAGAGGGCGGGTGTGTTGGGGGATGAATTTGATATTAACTGTATATACAGTATGTCAGCCTGAACAGGACTTACAACAGCTTCACTGAAAAGGAGAGGAAAAAAAAACAACACCTTTGTAAGCACTACTTGTCCTTAAAATACAAGGTCTTTTTCAAGAACGTCTTGTCTACGTTGTTTTATTCTCCCCAAAAAAAACAAAAAAAACCCCAGAATTCTTAAGGGGTTATTTACTCAAATTCAATTTGTGGTTGTTTGTTTTCATCAATCTTGAGCAATATCATCAAATAAAAACACAAAAGCATTTGAAATATAACATCAGAAAGGTTTATGGTAGCCGTTTCCATGGTTTCAGGGAATATCACCAATAACTGGAGCTGGGACGAGGAGACACATGACTTTGAGCATTGATCTACTACATTTCAAAGGAGCTAGGCTAGCTGATCCCTTCTGCCGCCTTGTATTGCGCTAACACGGTTAGCATGCAACCCGTCACGATCTTGGTCCTGGACACACAAGAATGAAATTGGTCTTGACCTTCTCGTCTCAATCTGGGTAAGACGGACGGAAGGCAGATTTCCCAAAAACTGGAGTACACCTTGAAAAAGGAGTAATGGTAATTTGAGCTGTGGGGTCGTTGAGTCATGTTGTAGCGGAGACAGAGGAGAGGGAGCATTTCAGGAGTCAATGTCACTTCAACCACCCACTGGCCAAGCCCCTCCAACAGAACTCTGGCCGCTTGTTTTTACAAAAATGAAGAGAAGATGAGAGAAACTGAAACTACTCTGTTTAGAGTTTTTAATGAATACAATGACCTGACAGGAAGTAAGCAGAGGTTGATGCTGAAGTACTTATATGAATAAAATCTATTCGACCTTTTACATGTTTGCCAGGACAAGAGAACACTATCAAGCTTTTAATGCTGCTAAAACATCTACAAGGTCATTTTCCAGTGCTCAACTGAGCACAGCTAAAACCTTTTTACCAATCAAAAGAACTGCTAAAGAAACTCAACAGTTCACACTCAAATTATTATACAAGAAAACAGTTAAAAACACATTAAGGCTCATTACCTGCTTCAAGCCTGGAATAAATATAAATAAATTAACACTGCTGATAAAAACAAACCAACATCGTTTAACTCTTAGACTGATATTTGAATTTCAAATATGAGAAAAAACCACAAAAGTAAATGCGACAACAAGAACACGAACACATGAGTGAAATATGAGTATAACTGACCCCGCTCATGTACTCAGCACGTTGGACAGCATGTCAGAGTTCATGACCCGGCTGAGCTCTGGATCACAACACGTCCCCCCTCTCAGGCATGAACAGCGCCTGCAGTCCCCGTCGAATGCCCTGGATCTCCTCCTCTTGCTGCCAAGGTTACATTTAATTCAATTTAAAAATAAATAAATCACACAAGCAAACATATGGAGGTCACGCACTATTTTGGCCCCAGAATGCACATGTTGGGTTAAAAACGATCCAGCTTAAAGGGGACCGGGTATGCTTTTCCTTATTTTCTGTCGTATATATAATGTTACAATGTTGGATGTTCATATTAGACGTGGCCAAAGTGTCAAATAACGAGGTAAACTCACAACAAAGTAATCACTGTGAGCAAAACACTCAGGCTTCCGACCGCTCCGCTCTCTGCGCGAGCGGACGTCTGTTGTCACGGATTTCTTTATATGGTCATCTGCTCCATCTGACCCATTGTGTGTTTCTCCCAACAAAACCAATAAATATAGTGTGATTTTGTTGTCGGTGTATTTGTTTGTTTTATTTGATTTTTTCCAACGTTCACACGAAACAGAAAAAAATCCCCGCATGCGAGAGTCGCGACGCGGTGACCGTGCCTCCCACAAGCCTGGGGCACGGCAACCAAAGTCCGAACAAACTTTTAAATGAGGCCTTGTTGATCTAATATGAGTGAAGATTCAGAAACTGGATTGCTTATTTCTCAAAATGGTTCAGAAACAGAATTTAGAGGACTGATAAGGTGAAATCAGTGAACATGTACCAAGTTAATAAAACGGAGCCCGCAGTAAAGCTCAAACCCCATTGGCTCAGAACCAGGGGCTTGGCTGTCCATTCACAATTAAATCCACACACTCTGAAACAGTCCGTTTTGGAACAGTCCAGGTTTAGAGGCCTAATCTGAGTGGTATTTTCAGCAAAAAACTTCATAAACATGTTTGTGGAACCTCAGAGACCTATATCAAGAGGTGTAAAAGGGAGCATCATGGGTCCTCTTTCATATTAGTTTTGCAATTTGTAAGTTAAAGTGTACCCATAATCAATAACACCTTAAAATAAGGATTCCTGGGATTATAGCTGATGAAATTATTGTGGTTTCAAAAATACAGCATGAAAAAATCATCCGGGTCATCACTGACCCATCACATGCCATCCATTGTTAAAATGATTGCCTGGTCCTTCAGTCAACGACGGTGACACATATTTTTGTCAAAGTTACGTATTATGTATTTGTTAAAGCAATGGCAATTCCGCCTTTTCAAATGGAATAAACCCATACAAAATAAGGCAAAATGAAGTACCTTCGGCACAAATATGCACCCGTAGTTGTCAGCCAGACCCGGATATAATTCAGTAATGCAGCTGACTCAATTTGATGGTCAGGTCATTTTAAACCACAGTGGCTGTGAGGGCGTCAGAAGACTGTATGTTGCACACAGTGAAACAAGATACGAGTTGGTTATCTAAATATAGGTGACGGATAATAAAAATATAATAGTCTAGTCTCTTGGTGTAATGTGGTGCTGGAGCGTCAGGGGTGTCGTGCCAGCTCACCGTCTCTTTTAAGAGCCTGTCCTGGACAGACTTCATGTCTTTCCTCATCAGGCCCATCTGAAAACACAGAGCGAGTCCCATTCAGGGTGATCCAGGGGAGAGATGTGACACGAGGGACAGTGAGATAAGCAAATTGCTGCAACGGCCACTCAGCACAAAGCCATGGGACTGACAGGCTGACGGGAAGGTGTTCTATTTAAAAAGCAGCTACATGAGTCCAGCTTCAGCTCACAATTAGGTCTGTACTCAGTTAAAATGGGAGTTAAGTGGTTCGTTTCAATACCACTTTGTGAAATATTTACCTTGAAGGGGAGAGAATGAAATATTTGCTTCATGGAGAAAGATATAGATATGTGGATAAATACATTTGACTCCCTTTTTGTAAAATGAATAAGGGAAAAGGAAGACTGCTGTTCATAAATTAAAATATGCTATTGCCTAAATATCATAGTCTTCCTATCAAATGTTTATATATATCCCATGCAATCTGTATGTAAAATGTATATTTCAGATTTTTCAATTTCCCATTCCCATGAGAACTGCAGAAAAGCAAAAAGATGAAAACCCACCGTGCTCTGTATGTAACCACGGCTCACTGAGAGGTCTCTAACTGACGTAGTGTTTATTGTGAGTTAGCTGTGAAGGTGGGGTAAGACCTGTGAGGTGAATATCCTCTCCTCGTACTTCAGGCTGTAGTTAGTGTTGTTCTGGAGGGCGTTTTTAAGGGTCTCAAAGCTGCAGGGGGACAAGAGACGACGACTTTAGAGCCTGTTAAGTTATGACAGTGAGGTTTTTACAATGTTGTATTCAAGCAGATTTGATTGTTTTCTGTTTTCCAGGGCTTAGGAGGGGAAAAAAAAAAAAAAACATATGGGAGAAGATAAATTGTGTGCAGTTTCTGATCAACCATCCAAAAAAACACCATAGTATAACAAAATGAATACAACAGAAAAGGCAAACAAGAAACATGTTAAAAGATAGCGTTGCTATCTTTCAACAGGGGTGTTATTCAAATGTTGTTGTCCATCATTTAGATGTAACAGCCTGACTGAACGCTTTACTATTGAGAAGCTTACCACTCAGCTTCTCATACAATTAAATGCAGTCCAATGGATGGGAGAACGCTGAAGCCTTAAAAAACAGTTAATCCCCTTTTCGGAAGCAGGAAACTGGCATTATAGTCATTCAGTCTTTATTTCAGGATTTTATTGACTTTTGTACTTCCCCAAATAATTATATTACACTCTGGAAGTACTGCAGCAAGCAACTGCAAAACACTACTTAGTAAAGTGTGATACTACCGTTGTTCAAAAAACTACTACCAATATTATAATTACTAAAATAAACGCTTGTTTCAATAAAGTAGATATTCAATATTGGACATAATGTGAAAACAATATATCAACAAAAATTCTGTCATTTTGAGGAACCAATCAGTTATGCCAAACTCAGACTCTCTTTCTTTTTCTTTTGAGATGTGATGAAACCGCTTTCAGAGAGCTCAAAAGAGCCTCAACCTCATCAGTGAGTCAGGAGGTTTACCGGTAGATGACGGAATCACCCCCCACATCCATACCAGGAACACCAGTTGTGGGTGACATCATAGTTGTATTAAGCAAAATTCTTCCAGCGCAATAAGGGGGAGGGGGAGAACAGATGACCGGTGATCAGCAGTATTCGGCCATCCTTCACACAACAGGTCTTTGGATTCATTTTATTAGCAGATACATCGCTTAATGCAGCTTTAACGTCTTAACGGGGAAAAAGTAACTCCCTTTTTCATGTTTTTTTTCTCTCTGCAGGTATAAGCAAATTCTTAAACACGATTCTGTGTGTAGGGTGAGGCAAATTATTTTGCAGAATCAAACCTTCACCACTTTCAAGTTTTCCTTAGCCACAAATACGTGCAAATTTTGTGTATTTCTGTTTTTAAAATTTTTCCAGAGACTTTTACCTTTTCTGAATCAAACCAATGTTTGAACATTTACTTAAAAAGGCAAACCATTTCATGCCGAATTAAATCAAATTTAAGAATTTCCAAGGTTCCCATTTTTGACAGTACATTTGTCATGACCCACAGGCATTCATAATAATGACCCAAAACAACTATGATATTACACCAATATCCATTGTAAAATGAACATTGTTGCACAAAAAGATATACGACTTTTCCAGGACCTTTTCGGCAAAATTTGTTATATTTTGTTATATTTTGTCATCCATGACTTTCCCATGACTACACTATAAAATTCCAGGTTACCCAAGACACATGGGAACCCATACTTTAATGCAATAAGGTCTACAAAGATAACTGGAACAAAGGATGGTTTAAAACATGCAGGGTTTCCCCCAGTGTATTCACCCCCTTCGGGGCCTAAGGAGCCGTTTGACTTAAATATATTATTTAGGTTGTTTTTTAAACTATCAAAATATCAACATTGACCGCCACATATTGTTTTTCTATTTTTTTTACTATTTAAAATTAGTAAGATCTGATCTAATTGTAGAGCTGTGCACAGCACATTCATTGCCTCTCTCTCTCTCTCTCACATTGACCTCGGACAGTCTGTGATTAGCCCCTCTTCTCCGTGCACATTATGAATCAGAACATGATCATGATCAACATGAAACCCGGTACCACTATGGCACCGCTTCCTATACGATCGGTATCTAGTGGACTGAGCCGCAACGGAGATTTCGGTGCCTCATTTGCCATGCCCGAGCTGCCCGATTAAAATATCCGCCTTCCGGTGCTCCAAAACCGCCACATACAAAGCCCTCGAAAATATGATCATGTGTCCCCTTCCTCCAAAAAGCAAATAAAAAACATTGTGTTTTCATTTTAGATGTAGCACCGTGCGTAACGGGAACTCTCAGCATCATTCCCCCTCAAACCCCTGTAGTTGCCATCGGGCCGAACAACTTTTCTGGGGGAAAACCTGATATGGAGGAGCCCTGTGAAATCATCTCAGGTCATATGAATGCACACACTGCCATCTCTAAACTGAATTAATGCACAACAACCTCTTGTGCTTTGTTGTGCTTATCCAACTTATGACGGATTAGGGAATACTTTCCAGTCATGCATTTTTCAATCAATGATTCATCAGAGGGCAAGATGTTACACAACATAGTTTTTCAACATGTTGAGTATTTGAGTTTGGCCTGAGTTGATTTATGAGGATCACAGAACGCCAGAAAGCGAAAGTCACACTGACAACACAATCCTTTGACTAAAGTTCTGTGAACAAACAAGTACTTGTGATGCCACCGCAAGTCAGGCACAAAGCACACACTGTCCTAAGTCGTACCTCCTGGTCTCCTTTTCCCGGTACGAGTGAAAAGCCGTAGACTGTATTCTCCAGAACATCTGTCAGACAACCCAAAAAAATGGACACTGGTGAGATTCTGATCTAGGAGTATTCAAGCAAATCTTTCTGTTACTACTTCTGTTTCTTGATTTCGTTCTATTAGTGCTTTTAGTATTCTATTATTTCTTCATGTCATAATCATAGAAAGTTTGGGCACCCAACCCCAAGGGGAGAAAGAGACTCACAGTATTATTTGACCTGGATTAATGGAGGCTGATTGAGACGTGTTTAATCTACTGAAAAGGGCCCTAGACTACGGCGAGGATTATTTTGAGAATTGCCCGAAGTAGTTCAAGACTAATAATTCAAGACCAGTTATTCAAGAGAAATAATGATTGAAAACGGACTGAAACTGTCCAAAACTGAAATTGAGTATAACATGTACTTATTTTTATAAAATGTATTTAGCTTTTCCTTCGTTGATGTTTTCATTATTGGCATCTCAATGTGTTCAGTGATGTCCCTTTCTTTATTTGCAGTGCCTGCGAGGATATTTGCTTGTGTGCTGGTGTTGCACGTGAGAGATTACACTCAGTTCTTTTTCCATGTTCTTCAGCGTGGAGTCATCTTGTTCCATATTTTTTATTTCCTCCAAGAGGACCTTCTGGACTTTCTCCAGCTTCTGAGCCCTGCAGACAGAGCCACAAAGAGAGAACAAAGGGATCCAATGTTTGTAGAAAAATGGGGAGAGGGACTGATGTTACAACATGAGAGAAAAGCTTCCGTGTTCCATGAGCCCACAAAATGTGATGTACTCCTACATAGTACTGTCTTACGAAGACAAACAAGAGTGAACATTGTCAAACTCAATGACTGTTAATGATATGATATTATATGTTCGATATATGTTAACTATTTTTATATCTATATCCATCATCAAAATGTTGGTTCCCATCATTTATAACTGTTCAAAGCAGCAATGCTTCCACTCTGGTTGAAAAATGACTAATCAGTAAAAACGAAATATTTGACACCTGAAACAAACTCTGAGGACGGTTTCAACAATAACAAGTAGGTCACTTAAGTCATAAAGCAACACCTGTTTAGTGAAAGTGATTTTGGAAGCTCTTCCTACTTACCTGTATTCTTCAACTTGCGTGCTTAGGGAGGACATGTGATGCTGAAAGGTCTTCAGCGACTGCTTTGTGTAAAGATCCATCCTTCTAAAATTATTCTGAATTACACATGTACAACAGTAGTTCAGTATCGACCGTTTTTGAAAGCGTTTTTACATGCCCAAGGGATAAAAACAAATCAAAAATAAACAAAATGGCTTACTTAAGCGCCACGAGTTCAGTGTCGCAGAAAGGTTCACTTGGGGATACAGTAAGTAAAAACTGGAACAACTAATAGGTCAAATGCTGAATACAAAATAACAGGTCTTCAAGGATCATTTTCCAGGACATTTTTCATGACCCACATATGAATTAATATTAAAGACATGGTGAGTGAATTTATTATTGCATCGTATTGCATCGGCTACTTTTATTATATTATACAGCATTGAGGAAGCTCCAAATGCTCCAGAATCATTTCCAAACTATTTAACAATGTTTTGAAAGATATATAAATCAAATATCAATGTATCAATCTGTCCAGTGACCGTGTGCATATCAAGTGACCCCACATGGGGTCCCGACTCCAAGGTTGAGCATTTCTGTCTTACAGCATCAACTGTGGAGAAGGGGATCAACAGTATTCCAAGTTTCCCTCTTTGTGCTTCTATGTTTGTGACTGCCAGTGTGTGTTGGCTTCTACGTGTGTGTTAGACAGACCTGGAACTTTCTCTGCAGCTTCGAGCCAAACTTCCGGCACATGGAGTCCATGTTCTCGCCGCCCATGGTAACGCCTGGTGGGTCGGTGTCTTCTTCCATGTCAAACTCATCGTCCTCCATTTCAACCTCATGCTGCCTTGAGCTCAGCATGTGGGAGGTGGACAACACCTGATTCACCCTGCCCCCAGGAGAAACCTGGACGACTGTGGACCAAAGGGGACACAGACTGTCATGGATCACCGTCAGGGTTCCCGCTCTCAAGATACAATTTTTCAGAATGTTTTTCATAACCCACACATGTATTCATCATAAAGCCCCTGATTTGACTCTTTTCAGGAAAAACTGGGTGTGTACATAATCTCCTTTGTGTATTGTCAAACTTTGATTCAATTGCAGCAGATGACTCAACATGCCAAACATACGGGCCAAATTAGGGCTGTGCCATATGGCCAAAATCTTCCATCCCGATATAGGTCATTTGATATCTTGATAACGATATATATTGTGAAATAGCATTTTCTGCATATTCAATTAATAAATAGCTTGTATCAAAAAATAAAAACACAAGGTAAGACCTCTTTGTGACGTGGTGCAGCACAGCAAGGCGCTTGTCTGGGCTCTCAAATTCACAGCAGAGGCAAAATAAGCCCCTTTCTCCTTGCACTGAAAGTTGTTAATCCACTGGCAATGTTCTGTATTGGCGTAATGTGGGAAAAGGAGCCAGTGTCTATGTTCCATAAGTCATTCCGTAAATTTCCCCACTTTCGACCTAGTATCAGTGACGGGAAAATGATGGTATGGCTGTGAATGGAAGTGTATGTAAATGAAAGCAGTAACATTGCCAGGACAAGCGCGTCAAGTAGGGTTTTTATTTTTTTTATTTTATATAAATACTTCAAATTTTGGGGGTTTTCGGGAAGAAACAAAAACATTCGGATGAAAAGAGTCTGATCAGAACCATAGAGAAACTGAAACATATCCAGTCTCTCGGGAGACAGGTATTTTTATCCTTAAATTATATACAGGTACTCCTCACTAAACGACCAGGTTCCAATCCTAACGACCAGGTCGTTAAGCAAATTGGTCAATAAGTAAGGACCCGCCCCCTTACCGTTATTTCAGTCTTGGAGATTGCAAACGCTAGTGTAGTGAACACTGACCAACTGCAGATACTAGATTGAGACTGAGAACGGTGATGCGTGATGAGATGCTTGACGCTGAACACGTAGTGCGCACGCCGCGGTATTGTACACAGCGTAAAATACAGACTGGTCGGAGAGCTGGTTGTAAGTCCAAACGGTCGTGAAACAGGTAGGTCGTTAAGTGAAGAGCACCTGTATATAGTTTTTCTTAAAAATGCCACTCAGACCCTCAACGTGTCTTTTAGAGTTAGGGATGGAGCGAGGCACTACATTGTGTATGTCAGTTCAGGAAGTATGAAGTGCTTCGAGTGCAGTGGGTATCGGGCACAAGCGCCTCGCAGGACAGGTTGAAAATGAGCAAGTTCAAAAGATTATTTGTCACATACATATACATATGGTCATACATATGTACGTATATGCAGGGAAATGTCATGACACTGAATTAAAATCATTGGGTTAGGGTTATTGCGTCTGGGGGTGGGGGGGGGCGCGCTCTGTCCCTGCTCCATCAGCGGAGGGAACCGAGTCCATCCGGATGGAGTGGGGGACGGAAACCGAAGCGCTGGTCTCCGAGAGCCAGGAAAAAACGAAACCGATTCAGATTGTACGTCCGTTGCCGACAAATTGTACAAACGATCGCATCTACACTGGACATAACGTACTAACCCAGACCCATTCCATACTGTATATGTAACAGTCATCTAATGTGGGAACAGACTTCATATGGAACTTCTCCATAAAGTGTGGGAATGGCTACGTACTGCCTTTGCAAAATTGAAGATGTGAATTTTCACTCACTGAAACTTTGAACTAAAATGCCATTGGCAAACAAGAAGCTGCTGTGGTTCAGCTGTCATCACCCTCACCTTATGTTGTCTTGGCGCAGTAGCAGATGGGCAAATGTTTGTTTATACTTGCTCCCACAGACAGATAACATGAAGCTCCATGACTGACACACACACACACACACACACGCACACGCACACGCACACGCACACGCACACGCACAGGCACACGCATAGATCTCACCGGTTCTACACTGATGTTGACAGACAGACAGATAGATAGAAATCCCAATTTATCCCCCAGTTGCAAGTATATTGTAGGTGAACTGGGTGGTGTTGTACCATTGTCACGGGAGGCCTTGCTCGTGCTCCTGCTCTTTACATTCTTAAAGCCTCTCATGGAAGCTCCGAAGTCCTTTGCTTTGCTTTCCTTCGTCTGCTGCTCATGGTCTGAGCTGCTCCGCTCCTCACATCTCTCAATTTTACTGACTAAAAAGACAAACGCAGAGCATCGTAGATATGACTTCTGTCGCACTACGGATACAGAAGTTTACAGTTGTGAAGTTAAATGTTTCAATATTAGATTAATGATTCATGAAATGAGGTACCTAAGCTAAGCATCTACCACCCTGAGATAATCAAGACAATTGCAAAAGAAGATATATATTTAGTCTGAATAATGCTGTTATGGGTCATTATTAAATACGTATTGAAGACAGATTCCAACATTTTGACTCCATAGTTGTAACGATGTAGACATATTTATTTTGTGGTCCGTAAGTTGTTCATGGTGAAAATGGTAGTAAATGCATAATGACGAATGAATAAATGAATTAATGAATGTATTATACTGTGTTCCTGTTCTCAATAATCAGATCATAGTATGGTTATACCGCAATGGACTGATTTTTAAATGATAAAAATTTATTTTTGAGCAGCTTTAAAGCTTTGTGTAAGCACAATGTTTTTACAATTCGTTATTTTAACAATTTGATAGCCCTACTTCATATATGTTAAATTGGGGTCACTACTCACTAATAAATTAAAAAGTATTTAATGTATATATTTAATTGAATTGATATATTAGGCAGAACTGCAAGGGTATCCATCCCTCTCCTGAAGCGAGTTAGTGATGACAGAATGACAGTTTGATAAATAATGCCTTACAGGACTTGAAAAATTTCCTGGGCTTCATCTTGGGAGAGTGTTGTCTCATCCTCTTTACTTTCCTCCTCTTCCTCTTCATCTTCTCCTCCTCGTCCTCCTCTTCTGAATCACTAGACAAAGCCGGAGGGCTGCGACCGTGGCTGGGGCCTGTAAGAATCATCATTTGACACAATTTCGCTGCTGTCTCTACCAGGTTATTTCTACCAACTGCTCAACACCGAGTTAGAGATAAAAGGCTTGTTCACCTGACACATGATGCTGGAGCTGGCAGGGTCTTGGCTTCCTGACTGAATCAGGTGTTTGCTGTCACAGTAGGGCAGATAGATTATGGAGAATATTCAGAATTATGTGTATCGGACTGGGCAATATATGGTGAGAATATCGATATTGTGATATGAGTCTTTTGGGATTTTGGGTCATGGTAATATAGTTAAATGTTGTTTTAAAGGCTGCTTTACACTAATGGTAGGGTCACACTGCTGGCAACGGGGCTGCAGTGTGAAGCCAAGCAGCTCTTGTCTTGTCGGCAACAAGGATTTTGTGCCCCTGGCATTTGTGGGCGTGTCGGCTCAAAATCGACTGGCTGTTGTGTGCGCTAAACATTTCAAACCTCTCGTCTTTTCCATATTTAATATACATTATACAGATAGATGGTGCCGTGTCGAGTGTATGAATATGAGTGAAGATTCAGCAACTGTATTGCTCATTTCTCGCCTCAAATTTGTTCAGAAACAGATTGAAGTGTACTGATGAGATGAAGTGCAAGTTCAACCGGGTAAATATGACGCTGCCCAGAGTGAAGCTCAAACCCCATCAACTCACAGAACCCAGAACCTGTGCCAAAAACCCCATAGGCTCAGAACTAGGGGCTTGGCCGTCCATTCACAATTAAAGCTACATACACTGAAACAGCCCGTTTTGGTCCAGGGATTAGAAGCGTGTCACAATGACTCGAATGTATAATCTGAGTAGTATTTTAGGCAAAAGTTTGGGGATCGGAGAGACCTAAATTAACATGTGTAAAAAGGAGCATAATAGGTCCCTTTTATACGGTCAGTAGGATTGTAAGGATGTTGCACCTTTGGAGCAGCTAGGATCTCTGTGTCTGATTGTCTGTAGCTTTGTAATGTCCATTTTGTCTTAGTGGGTTTCTTCTGGAGGTCAGTCTTTTTCTTTCTCCCTTCGGCAGCCTCATTTTTCCTCTCCTGCTGGTCAGCATGTGAGGGCTTCTGTTATGGGTCAAAGATGCAACAACTAAAACTAGAAACAGGATAAACCCTGCCTACTTTACACACCCTTGCCAAAGTACTGTATATAGATTTAATTAATCTCTGCTTCAAACAACTTACCAAGTCAGTCAGTCATATCTATTGTATTATAATGTGTACTTCCAAATAAATGTTATTCCTATTCAGGGAGGTCTTAGTAGATATAGGACTTTTAATTTGGGGAGGGGGTGTTACCCTGACAGGCTCCGACTCTGACTGGCTGTCCTCAGCTGGCTCCTTGTAGCTCTTAGTGCTGGCTGTAGCTCTCTGGGGCCTCCTGCTGGGTGCTGCTGCCCTCCCTGACTGCACACAGGGCTTCTGATGGAGCAACAGCACCACCATGTGGCTTACTTGTGAAGTGAAACACATGCATGCAAACAAAAAAATCCTAACGACCCCTGCTGAGGTACAAAACATTATTGACACATTTGGGGTTGTTCATATCAGCTTTAGATGATAATTTACCACTAGTGAACATTAAGGAAAATGTACGTTGCTTTACCTTAATGGGTCTGGAGTTTTCCTTACTCTTTGGCGGGGGAGGGGGCAAAGCTGGGGATTCGTCTGCAAGCACAAGGTCTATTTATATTTGTGGAAACAAATGTTTCCATAAATAACGACACATCATTCAGTCTTGTCATAACTCATTTCAGGGAGGGAGTGCAAGCCTGCCTGTGGTATTGGGTGCAGGGATCTTGTGCTTGGCGGGATTCTTCCTGCTGTAGGTGATGATTTTGGGTTTGCTGCCCGACTGCCTTAGCCAGCTAACATCCCTCTTGGTATTGTCTCCGTCTGTGTAGCTGAACAGGTACTTCTTCACGTTCTGCTTGCCCTGCTGCGTATGAGTGAAGGAGGCACGCGTGGTGAGCCTCGGGAGGGCAGAAATGTAATAAGTTCCAGGAAAGGGCTGGGTGATATTGACAAAATCAAATATCATGATATTTTAGATGAATACCTCTGTATTGATCATTTGATATTTTGGGGCTGACTATTAGTGCTTTTCATGAGTTTTTACAGTCTACACACTATCTGAGGAACAATCATTAGTGATATGGATATTTTTACCAAGCACGGAGAGGCATCCACTAGAATATCTACAAAAGTCTCTGAAGTTAAGAAAGTTGCATTACTTTACTTTTGCAACCTTTTAGACAACATTTAAACTATATGACGATTTTCAGGTTGCCCTTATAAAGATGCCCAGAGAAAATAAGTCAAAGGGAAAAACAAATGTTGCGTACTAACAACCTGCAGAGCTATCACAATTAGTTCATCACAATTCTGATCACAATTGCCTGAGCTTATCGCAATCATTTAACAAAATTTGTAGTAATAAGTTTGATTTTAATTACTTACTTACTTACTTATATATCAAACATCAAGGAAATGTTAAGCCAATGTAATGTCACAAAATAAATTGTGAATTAAGGTGGGTTTCCATCAGTTGAGTTGAGGCAAATTAACTGTCTACCCAAATTTTGTGTATTATGTATGATTATTATGTATTATAATAGTGTATTATTACACTATTTGGCTCATACTAAGATAGGAGCATATGAAAAATAAAAAAAGGCATTTAAATTATTAATCGCAATGGTTTGTCTGACAATATATATTCGACAATTAATTGTCAACTAAAATGTGTTGATTGTGACAGCCATAGGCTTCAACAATATATTAAGAAAATATAAAGTTATCTCATAAAATAAGACATATGGCCCAGATTAGATGGATTTAAAAAATATTTTTCAGCCTTTTGTTGATGCAGATAAAAATCACACACAGCAAGGCATGCACACACAAAGGAATGAAAGGTATACTTTAGTTTCAACTTGTCCTTTCTTGGTCATGCTGGGAAGTGAACGGCTGTCTCGGGCACCACTGTTGAACAATAAAACCAGTCTTAGACCCAAAATGGTGCTGTTGAAACTCATTAATTTATTATTTTATCGAAACCACCATCTTACCTGCTCACTATTGCGGAGGATTCAGTGTGCCTTTCCTACAGAGTAAAAAAATTGTGAAGTCATATACCACTGATCCAGCAGCCCAACCTTAATTATAAATATAATAAATATGTATTTAAAAAACCGTCATTAGCAGCATTTACCCCAATATTTGATGGTGTATCGACACTGAATGCAAAAATGTCATCTCTGTACATAAGAACAAGGACAGGGAATTAATCGAAATGCTTTGAAAGCCATTTAAATATCCGAAATTCTGTGAAAGTACATTACTCATGCTCGTTGCAATGTTTCCTGGGCTTAGTGTTGGATTTTTTCAAGCCCACAGCTTGAGGCACATCTTTCTGAAAACCCAGTACACAGCCTTGAAAAACTAATCAAATTAATACCACTGTCACAGATTGTTCATCTGAACTCAACATAACAGAATTTACCTTACCACTCGGTACCCAGCTCTTATAGAAGATCGACCTGTTGGGGGAAAAATAACAAGCAAGCGGATAATTGTCATTCAGTAACAATGCTCAAAATCAGTTAATTATTAATTATAGTTATAAGTTATAATTTATGACATCAAACTGGAAATCCATAAAATTATGTTGTTAAAAAATCCCATATTTGATACGTTTATTAAACTGTGCTCTATAAGCTGTCAGCATTGTTGGTGGTGGGGTCCATCTTTCTTGGCAAGACTGCATTGATGGATTGACACTCTGAATTATGAAATCCTCAGCTTAGTCAGGTTGGAACTCACCTATTTAAAAGTGAAGGGGCCCAAGAAGGAGGGTGAAATTTGGAAACACCCTTGGAGCCGGAGTCGTTGCCGTCGTAACGGCTGGAAATTTGCTTCACCATACTGTCTGCATCTCTCTGGGTCAAGCAGAAGAAATATGACATGTGACATACATGTTCAAAAAAACTGAGAATGAATTCTCTTTCTTATTCCTTCTACTGAGTGATATGAAATAATTTATTCTCATGTCCTCTATACATAGTAATGCTTCTGAATTTAAAATTAATGTACTAGAATCTAATGAAAATTCATCACAATATGGTAATATGGTATTGTCACTTAACAATTTTTTTTTTTACAAATTAAACTAATAATATATTTTTTTATAAAAAACGAATACGTTCAGCCTAACTCCTCATAATAATAACTCATTATATTGTTTTATTTCTAGTTATATTTATCTATAGTTGGGCTACAGCAAGTCTCACCTTCTCTTTGTCGGAGATGCTAGCGACAGTTTGGGCCTTGGGGTTGGGAGTTTTTACCCGGAGGAATTTATTTGGAATGGGCTTGAGCGGAGCTTCAACTGAAGCTGGCTCTGCCACCAAAGGCTTCGGGTCTTGTTTCTTCCAATTGGCTGAGCCTCGACTCCCTCTGCGCTGTGGGGGAGGCTGTTTGGGAATGCGGCTTACAGATCCGGGCCTTTTCCCCTGGGATCCAGCTAATTCCTGGGACTCTGTGTCCTCCGCCATTTTGTTGATGGCGCACTGCAGGTGCGGTGTCGAGCCCGAACCTGGGACTCTGTGGGTTGGACTCTGTAGTATCTCTGGCTGATTCCCTGAACTGGGTTTGGGCTCTACAGTGAGAAAGGTATTGAGAAAATAAAAAATAAAAAACATAAAACAAGGGTAGAGGGGTGAACTCATGTCTTATCTAAATGTTTCTATTTTTTTTATTTAGAAGATAACAGAAACTTTGTGTGGCATCGCTGATTATGCAAAAGCTGACAAGTTAGAAGAATTGCCTTACCTCAGGAATTGAACAATTCCTAAATGAAGTATAGGACTGGGTATTCACGATTACATTTAAAATTGACTTAATCCGATATTGTTGAGATGGCTCACGATAAAAGATAAGATAAAAGTACTTTTATAATCCCCAAAGGAATATTCCACAGTTGCAAGAGCAATGACATACATGACAAAACACACATAATTTACAAAAACACGCAATATGATTCTATATGTACATTTTTAGAATTTATACATAATGATAATTGCTACAAACTTTTCAGTGAACTATCTTATGTGTATGACAATGATATTTCACAGAAAGTCAGCCTTATACAGAATAAAAATATTTAAATTAATTTGTGACTATGATGGTATTTAATTGAGGTGGAAAATGATTGCATAACTTTGAAACAAAGTATTGCTATAACAATTCTCAAAGCGATCAAGAAATGTAAACATTAGAATGGAATGGTACCTAAGTTGGGTTTTTTTTAAACCCTGCCCTAATATTTAGTCTGCTAAATGACAACCCCACCACTATCAGTCCTTTCCTACATCTACTCTTTACAACATACACACGGAGGCTTTTACTGACCTGGTCTGGACAAAGATTTAAGTCGTTGTATGGGCATCTTGAGCATCTCAGACACAGACACCTTATGCCAGTTAGATAATCTGTAGTACATTTAAACACACACAAATACAAACACACAGGCATTAGCATGGCAAGGCAAGGCATGACATCCAGACAGACTGAGAACACCCCAGTGAACAGCACTGCTTTGATAACAGTAGATTTTTAAACTTGGTATTAAGTGCACTGTGTGTAGTGGGCTTGGGCAGATTGACAATTAAATCGCCAATCTCCATCAATCACCAACATTAATGACAGGCGGATTTTGTTTTAATCTGCCAGGAAAAATTGGAGCATTGAATCGGTGTACAGTAAGTGCAGTTTACCTTAAACCGATCCCCCGCCCTGCATTGATCAGAGCGGGAGTAGAGAGGGAGAGATGAGAAAGGGGGCAGCCTCCACTCAGCGCTCAGAGCTGTTTTGGATTTATTATTGATAATTTGTAATATTCATTGTGTAAAAGTGTTCTTGTATTGCAAGTAAAAAAAATTACTGTCATGTTTTCCCTCTCGTTGTTGTGATGTGTTCTTCTAACCCTCATTGTGAAGTGTATTGTCTGCATCAACTACAACCACAGAAATTGAACATGACAACGACTTTAGTCATCGTAAACAAGTACATCTGTTCACACCCGGCATTAGAATGCGTCTCCAGATGCATCTCGAGTAACCACTTGCCTTCCCCGCTCTATATGCAAATTTTATGTATTGTGATTTTAATATAGCAATATATAATATAATTTCACAGGGAAAAAGATTTTGATTTATTTAGTTTGTTTAGTTTCTCACTTGTGTGGAAAACGAAAATCGTAAACCTAACTCACAGAATTGGAGCAGTTTTGTTTTTTTAATTTCTCTTCCAGACACCTGTGCGCCATGCGCACCGTGCAGGTTTCCCACTCCTGTGACGGTTTTCCTATGTTTTTATCTTAGATCTATTTATTTTTGTTTGTTTCCTTCTTGTATGAAACACAACTTCGTTAAGGGACCCATTCTGCCCCGTTCCAAAAAAAACCTGTGTGTCCCCACGGTCGCGTGCCGTGTCACCCATGTCTCACCATTGCTTTCTGTTGCTATGGGCCTTAATTTAGTAGAAACTAGATGTTTTTATGTAATTACTTAACTTGTAAATAATAAATCCTGCATCCTTCTGTAACGAATAGATTACGTTCCCATCTAAACCCCCATTGCTGGGTGGCTGCATTTGCTGCCCCCCAGCAATCACAGATTGGAATCAAACAGGGCAGAGAGTGCGGGGTTCCTAAACATTTTTAATTTCAAATTCAAATTTCCATACCTTTCCAGACTCAAATTTCCTGACTTCTCACTAGATTTTTTTTTTTAAATAAATGGTTTTAATATCAAACTGTTAACATGTATGTTACATTCTGACTATGTTCTGCTGTGGTTTCACCACTCTCCTGATAGCAAGGCTGGGCTCCCAGTTCAGACTTCAACCAACATTAGTGGTCAATATGTTCGTCTGAAAAGACACACATCTTGATTTGTGTATGAATAAACACCCAACTAAGGCTGATCCATCTCTATCCTGCAACCGACTTGTTACAGCAGCATCCAATGTAACAAGTCTCTTATCTGTTGCGGGGGAGAGATGGACCAGGAAGCAGGTCGAACGCAAACACGCTTATTCAAATACATTTGTCTTGAGAGCTGAAACCACAGTTTATAAAGACTCCTCTGATTAAGTCAATCTCCTGCAGCTGCATCCTACTGGCAAAACCACTCCCCACTGCCACAAATACACAATAATATTCGTCTAAATGAATCGTTTTGATAAGATATAAAGGTCAAAAAGTAAAATATATGCAGAAGTTTGATTTTAGAGCTTGTGTTTTGGTCTGACATCATACTAAGTTGATTTAATGTGTTTAAATATTAAATATTATAAACAGATATTCTAGCATGTAAGATGCTGATAATGCATTCTTCCATTGCCCTAGGGCTGGGTATTGTAAAAAAGAATTATGAGCAGTACCAATACCCGTAAAGTGATACAATAACAACACTTACCTACTTCATTAGATACCTTATTTTTTCTACCATACCCATCATGTGAATGGAACCATTCAGTTGGGTAAAATGCCATCACTCCTGGCCATCCAAATTAGTTTTGGATTAGTTGATAGAAATATTTATTAAATAACTGTACAAAGAAGTATTTGGGCAGTGTAATTTTAAACAAAAAGTCAGTGCAGGAGGAAGGAATACAGCAAGGAAAACCTCTCTCACTTTTAATATGGACACCTGACTGTTGTTTTAAGACAGACTTGTGAAAGGTAGCTAGGTTCACAATTTTGTCAAAATTGTGAACCTGTCAAAATTGTGAACCTATCCTTTAACCGACTGTTGTAGCTGCTGCTGCAGTAGTGAGCCAATCACACGTCGCATTAAACCGAAAAAAGCTAATCTGGGTACGAAAGGCATCAAAAGCAGGTATCGTTTAACTGGAGAAATTTTGATACTACTTGTTAATGGGTTATTTCGGGCAATACCTTAAAGGTATTGAGTACCAATACCCAGCCCTACACAGCACTCTGCTCAGTACTCACATGCTTCTCTCAGTCTTTGTGCCGGGTTGGGAGTCAGGCACAAACCTATACTCTGAATGCAAAAAGGAGAGGAGTGACAGCTGATGGGTTTGGATGTTACGGAGTAAAAAATAACATGGTCATTACTAAAACTGTACCAAGAGGCTCCGGATCTCCTTCCGGTCCAGCTTGCACCATCTCCACCGCTTTGTCCAATGGGACGCACTGCAGTACAAGAATCCAAGCAGCACAGGCTGGGGTATGAGTGTCAATATTATATATCACACAACATAAATCCCATGTTAAAGGATCCAACTGTGGTTCAGCACATCTGTGAGATTATTTTGTGAAAAAAAGTTGTTTTTTATCTGACACAAAAACAGACACTTTTTGATTTGAACAAGTGTAGCTAGTTGTGGTCAGTAAACTGTCAATATGGACGAACATTCACAAAAATGAACAGCGCCTCAGATGAAAAAATATCCCCACTATCTCAAGTGACAAAAGAAAAAAAAATCAATGCATCAGAAGGCAAACTTTGGAGAAAAAAAGTGAGTCTTAGAGCCAAGATTCAAATGGAACTCTGGGACTTGTAGTGTAATCTTCCCAACACAGACAATGTTATGGATTGTCCCTAAGGTATGACTGAATTAAAGTCTAGTTTTTCAAGTGAAACTACCTCGTATTGTGAGAAAGTTGTGGTCGCATCTCCTAATCTTCATTAATTAGGACATAATTGTCTCACATTATAAAGATTATACTCGTGGTCGACTGATTAATCAGTCGGCCGATTAAACGGGCCGATATCTGCGCATTTTGAGATAATCGTCATTGGCCGATGCCTGCGTTCAGGCCAATAAACAAAATATGTCTGCAGACTAGTGTTTGATCGATTTTTCTATACATATCAATTGTGACTATTGATATGTTCTCTCGCTCTCTCTTCTCTCCGACAAAGTTGACACACTGCTGCAGTGGCCTCATAGCCCCGCCTCCTCTCACTCACTCACTCCCAGTGCTGTCTTTTTCTCTTTGTCACTCATCTCATTCACTCCGGTTTGTTATGGTGTTAGCTCATTAAAGATGGCAAGTGCAGAGCCTCCTAATCCCCGTTTTGGTTGACAAAATAGAAATACTTTGCATTTGAGGCAAAATCTCAACCTAACTCAGAAAATTTAAGTATATATTTTTTTCGCATCCAGACAACGGTGTGTTATGCGTGTGTTCCCATGCATCCATGTTCCAATGCCCCTACTGTATATCGACGTATATCTTGATAAGAAATTCGCACATAGGATATTTTATTAATTGACATTTAACACAATAGGCTATATAGTATAAAGTTTTATTCTTTATCTGCTCTCTGCATCGGCCATTGAAAGACCCATATCAGTAGACCACTACATAATACGACTAATTACACAATAAAGGGAATTTACAAATAAAACTCAACTTCAAAGAATTATATTATAAAGTTAAATTTGGACGATATTTGTTAATTTTACTTCCGCTGGCTAGCTTAGCAGCTTCACTCAGCAGATTAGCCTCCACCTGAAGCAGCAACAGCAAAATCAAACCTGTGAGACAGTGAGAGGCCCTTTCTATGCTGGAACCAAAAACAACTAAAAACAAGTAGATACAGGAAACCTAATGTTTTTCTAGCGTATTCTAAGCATCTGCGTGTCCTGCCTGTGCTCTTTGGGTTGTTCCACGGCTGGAGGTTTTGGCCAATGCCCTCATTTCTCCGAAGCTCGGGTGGCACTGCCTCTCACGGGTGCGGACCATCTGGAGGGCCTGCTTCCCCTTCACTCCGCGTGGTGTGTCTGATGAGACGGAAAGGTCCCAGCTCTACCGTGAATTATATCTTTGCTTTGTTTTGCTTTTGGTTTGAATGTGGGAAAATTACACAGGATCTTGAGGATATGTACATTTCATAAGAAAAAAATCCAACTTTACATCAATATATTGTACGCTGGACCACATGTCTGCAGAATTATACCTAATAATATCACAATAACCTTTCTTTGTAGAGCACCTTTAACACACAACATGTAACTCCCAGTACATCAATATAAGGCAATTAAAGAGTAATAATAAAAAAAGCAAACAAGGAAAATACATTTAATTATAACATTTTTGAATATGATACCCAATTTCAGTTTTGAGTCATCAGGTTAGACTGAAACACTTAAGGATCTCAATCTTCCCTCAGCAAATAATTTTCAGACATTAATCCTCTTGAATTATTGGTCTTTAACAACTTCATCCAAGTCCCAAGCAGTTGATCATTTTCTTATTTAATGCAACACTATGTAACCTTTTTACCTTGAAAAATCATTTTGATGGGACATTGACTTGTAATATGGAGAATGGCACCTCTTTCATTCCCCCCCGAACACCTGTCTGTGCACTATGTAACTTCAGGGGAAAAATGTGTTACGCTTTACGGCGCTATGTCACTTCCTTAATGTTTAGCTCCAGTAATAACAAATATTTTTCCTCGTAAAATTTAATATAAAAAAAACAAACAAACGATACCTATAAACTTGCCTGTCAAAATGCCCGGTTATAATGCTCATACAAAACGTAGCCACTCCACCTCCCCTACAGCGTGGATGAGACGGGCCAGTGGTGCGCCCGGCACCCACACGTCAGCTGGCGTGCGCTCCAGTGTTTGATTCAACCTCTGTGTTCAAACAAACACTGTAGATCGGCTCACTCCCGCGTGTGAGCCGATCTGCCAGGCCGAGCACATCTGGTACCTACACTGGTAGCAGGGGGCCGATCCCCGCGCCCTCTCTACCGTGTCGAGAGAGGCTCCGGAGGAAGCCGTGGACTGAAAGCTCGCTGAAGGTGCGAGGTCCATGCAAGGGCCGCAGGTAACCTAGGAAGCCTCAGTCCTTCTGCCAACTGATTGTCATTATTATCATTATTATTGTTTATTATTTATCGTTTTTGCCAGCGAGCCTTTCTGTTCACGTCTTTAATAAAAACTCACTCCATGTCAGCGCCCGTGAGACAGGCAGAAAGACTTTGTCTCCCTCCCTAAACCCCTACCAGTGGGTAGACTACCACGCTGTTTTTGAAACATGACCGATAAGGTCCAAATTTGTCTGGAAAAATAAATTATTTTCGTACACCAGACCTAGTTTTATGACATTGGTGTAAAAGTGCAATGGCACTCAGAATTTGTAGTGGCACCAAATCCCCAACCCCTAAAGTCACAGAGTGCCGCTTTAAGCTCTGATCAATTATAGCAAATAAGGAAAACCATCAGTCGTGATATAAACGTGTTGATTTCCTGCTTTTCAGATAAGTGCCTTTTTCTTCTGTTTGTCTTCATTTAATATCCACTTCATTTCAATTAATTTGTTAGTTTAAAAAAAAAAGTTTTTTTCCTCTGCATTTTTATACCACTTTTTTTTGCTGCACTTTGTTTGTTTGTTTACTGTGTTCTGCATCGTGTTTCCTTTTCTGCCACTTGTCAGTCTGTGAAGCACTTTGTAACAGTATGTTTTAAAAAGTGCTATAAAATTTAGTGCTCTTAAAAGTGAGTTTTGAGTGTGACTTACTTGCGGGTATTACCACAGAGTTAGGACTGGCACTATGCACACTGCCATGTGCACTGGCAATGAAGGTGGTGGACTCTGACATTCTCCGTTTGGCTGGATTCACTATCTGGAAGGAGAATGACAATGTATTTCTAATTCATGGATGCTTCTAAGTCTCATATTATAACATCTATATTATATTGATTTACTGCCCAGCCCTACTTATGGTTGTATCGGATGTTGTGCTTTTGCTAACAAGTTACATTCTTCACCCATTTTCTGGTTTTGAACTGTAAGGAAAGAGCTAGAATACGAATAAGCCTAATAAATGTTTTCAGTATCAGTTTAGGCACCTCTCTAGATGACATCAGACACTGTGTATTTCCACTTTGGATTCTGTATTAGAGATTAGCTTAATTTTGCATTTGAGTCAAACGTAAGCGCTGTACTTTTCTTAAACTGCCTTACGTTACGTGTTGGCTCAAATTACAAAAATATTCTTAATATATATAACTTGTGCCAGGCATAACATTTACAAGGCATTAAAATTAGTTCTGATGCATGTAAGGATATATAATTACAATGTTCTCTATATCCACCTGAGTGGATGCCAATAGAGGAACAAGCCAGTAGGGGGTAGTGTTTCTCTCTCTTTTATTCTGAGCTATGGGAGACATTTGGCTTTCTGGAACCACAGCCTGCATGGAGACAGTAGAGTAGTTATAGTAACACAGATAATCAAATGCAATTTGAACGGCACTTCATAGTTGAAATGTCTTCTCGCAAAACCCATTCGTAAATTACGCAAATTTAAGACACAATAGGCAATTTTCCCCCACAGGGTGTAACATCTCATAAGCAATTATAAAAATGTTTTCGTGAAGGCATTGTATACCTGGGAACTGCTATCTTCCATTACGATCTTAACAGTTGTCTTCACTACAGATGTGCTGTCCTTACACACAAAGCTCTGACAGTGACAGAAACACATAATGAAGATGGATAAAAAGTCACAGAAGATGAAGACAGATCTTTGTATGAGATTACGAACACACACTTGAATGCTGGCAGCAAGAGCAGGAATGGTGCTAACTGACACAAGTTACATCTAAATTAAGGAAAACATTAGCCTAGTTGACACATTAATTCAACTGTATTGGGTAACGTCACTTTCATTATTTAGCTGCTCAGAAAGACCAGGGGTTTCCAAAAAAATAAATATGGCAAGAACCACCTTGTGAGAAAAAAAAAAAAGTTGTATTAAATTGTTCTGGCTATAAACTGCCATCTGGTTTTACGTCAACAGTCCCTAGTAAATTTAAGATAAGATAGTTATTTATTACTTTATTGAAAAACATAATTGAAATTTAAAATATACTTATAAGAACTATATATTTTTTCTGTGAAATATTTGTTTAAAAAAATACAAATGCTGTATAATATAATTGTCTGCAGATCCCCTGCAATTGCTTAGACGATCCATAGGGGGTTGGACTGCAGTTTGGGAACCCCTAAGAAAACCGCATGAATCCTTCAGCACATGCAGTATTTTGAACAAAAACAAAGAAGTGAGCTGTGGCTACTTTGTTCTTGCTGAGTCCAAACACGTGGCGAGCGGCCTGCGGGATGTCCAGGAAGCTTCTGAAGTGGATAACGAGGTTGGAGCCCTCCACTACACCCACAGACAGCAACTGCAGGAGCTTCACCCTCAGGACCTGCGTTTTGTCCTTCACTGAGGTAAAACAGTCATTATAACTCTTTTAACAGCCAGTACAACAATCAACACCTTATGGGCTTGGGCAAAATGTTGTCTTTCAAGGAATGCCTTCACAGCATTTAGAATGTGTCATGTTTTTACAATACTTCATGGTATACTGTCAATACTGTCATGGTATTGGGAGAGGGTATAAAATGGTAGGATAAAGTGGAAAAAATTGCACCTTAAACCCTATTATGACAAGTCTACCCTTGTCTTCGCAGACAATTTATTTTCTCAAAAGTACTCATTCTTCTGATTGACAAGATGTCTTTCTTTGTCACTTGAGGTAGTGGGATATTTTTTTCATTTGAGGGTGCTGATCTTTTTCATCCACAACTAGCTATGCTGCTTTATCTAATTGAAATGCCTTTCACTTCTTGTGCGTGCCTGATCGTTGCATTCTTGCCTGGAATGACTGACCCCACAGCATATACAGTAGAGGAGCACACACATAATACAAATACATCTCAAAAAGTGCCATTTAAAAAAGTATGAAATATGGGTCAAAGACAGGATTTATAAACAAAATGGTCTTATGGATGAAGTCCTTAATTTCTTCTGGAGTCCCTAAAATTATATATTTTAATACATATTTTAAACATAATCAATACAAACAAGAAAGCTTGCAATGTCTATAGGGAGTACTGTGCTGACTAAGGACTGTATGCCTGCCAATATGTTTGGGGCTCATTTCACAGCTGACCTTACTGATGTTAAGAGTAAAAAAAATTCACTACAGTGGTACCTCGACTTAAAACTGCATCTACTTACGACTAATCCAAGATACGAGTAGCGATAGTCGAGAAAATTTGTATCTACTTGCGACCGACTGCTCCAAAATACGACCGTGGAAATTTGCAGTTGGCGCGTCGGCGGCCAGTCAGCAGTCAGTCAGCAGTCAGTCAGCAGTCAGTCAGCGGGCAACCTACATCATGTGTGCACGTAGTTCGTGGCTTATCCATATTTTTTCATATTTACTGTGTTTGTGCTGTGTATTGTTTATTTTCACCCTTCATGATTTCATCATTTTATATGGGAAAATTTGCTTCGACATACGACTGTTTTAACATACGAGCATACTTATAGAACGAATTACAGTCGTAAGTCCAGGTACCACTGTAATTGATTACCTGTAACTGTGTAGCTGTGGACTTCTTTCTCAGTGACACAGATTGTGTCCCAATCTGTTTCCTACATCAAAGGTAAATCCACACATCAAGACTTCTAACAGACAAAAGACGTTAGAGCTTAACAAGTGAATTTTGTTTCCGATCCAGAGTACTCTGACTAGGTTAACTGAGGTGTCTCAACATCAGGTATAAACCTCCAGATATACCGTCATCTCATTAGTCGCAGTGTAGAAGGAGATGCACTGGCTGCCTAGGTTGAAGTCAATCCAGAACTCCTCCAGTTTCTCATCAGAAGGCATCAGCAGCTTAAAACATGCCCGCTCATTAAAATGGCACCTAAACACAAGCTGTCATGGCATGTCTTGATAGGCTTTTAAGACTAACCTCATGTTGATCCAGAAACACCTCAAAACACGGGTAGGAGTACACTCTGAGGACAGAAAAAGGCTGATATGCAACCTGCACATTGCTAACCTGCTTACTAGGGGGGGGGGGGGGGGGGGGGCACCAATTCTTCAAGGCGCAACCCAGCAAATCCTTTCAACAACAGAACCCAAAAATAGAAAAGCTTTACACAACCATTTTTATTATTATCATTTATTTTAATTTTTTTTGAATTGGCATTGCATTCTAATGAAAATTTTTTTGGATTTATTTGATTGCTTAATATATTTGTTTTATTAAGAGCTATAATGTACTGTAAGAGTGTGATGCCAGTGCGAGAAAATATATCTCAAGAACATCCAGCAGTTAAAATAAACTAAAGTTTAATTGATTCTTAATTTTGTTGTACTCTCAGATGCAGCCCAGCTGTTTTGTTTTTATCTACCTTCTCCTGTCTCCCTGCATGGCATTCACCAGGTTCAGAAAGATGCGGCAATCCTGAAATCACATAATTCTAAAATAAACTCACAATAAACCCCAAAATATTGTTCTTGCTTATATTGTTCTAGCATTAAGTGCAAGCTTGGGTGGTGTTCCTCTACCGTCTCAAATTCCGAGTCGCGGATCTTGACAAAAGCGCTGGCTATGTACTTCATGCTGAACCAGCGGTCAACCAGTTCTCTCCTCTGAGCATGAGTAGCCATTCTGCACAGCCCCTCCACCAGGGCGGTCTGGAAGTTGTAATCTGACACACACATGCAGCGCGGACCTTGCTTATGATGACGTTATAGTGGTAATATATTGACTTTCTGTGGACAGGCTAATGGAATTGACCCTACTGAGCAATTGACACAACAAACACAACAGATTGTTGCTGTACTGGGTACTACAATCGCTGGAAATAATACTGCCGCACAATAAATAATGCAGTTAACATATTGCAAATATCAGACAATGCAATTTCTGCTGCTGCCATGACTACAATTCTTTTGAAGATCTGGAAGTCAAAGATAATATACAGTAGTAAGCATCTTTTACATAGGCACAGATTATCTGCCCCAAATTTTATCAATGGATTTAAATGCGTTACAAACCATGTGCGTTGCCATTTGTATTTTAATTACAGGGACCATCAATATGCAAAGTTATCGGCTTTTGTTTGTGTTCAAATGTTGCTTTGAAAAATGTCTACAATAAATTATTATTATTAAAAAAAAAAAAACTCACCACCACCGTTCAATATCTGGCCAGCCAGTTTGACCCTGCAGAAAAGCCAAAAAAGCCAAAGGTTACCAGCATTGCAGCCTTTGAAAAATTGATTGTGGCTTCCTCGCACCAGAGGGACACAATCATTACAAAATATGCTTTCAGAATGATTTGATTCCCAACACGTACATAACATCTGAGCTTTCCTGCGAGGATAAGATCTTTTTCTCCTTTTTTAGCTCTCTGGGAATTTTGTCCAGAAAGATGTTGAATTTTTGAATAGCCTGAAAACACATCATTAGTAGGACAAACTTAGAACAAATACTCAAGCCATATATTTAACTTCATTCCAGCATGTCACGACCAGCCACTAGTTAGAATTGCAACTGACCTCTTTTTTTATCATAATGTAGATTCTGGGATCTGCAGCCATCTGGCCAATGGGATGTAGGAATAATTCGGTGATTTGATAAGTTGCTGTGAAAGACAGTTTGAATGCCTTATAGATTGTTTGAGGGATAGTTGAACGGTACTGTGTCTGGGTACTGAAATTCAGTACTTTGCTGGTATCGACTGAATCAAAACTATTGAGAATAAAATAAATCCGTAGCATTTGATGCCAAATTTCAATACCTTGGTAGGATCTCTTAACAATAAAACCAAAGTTAAATGGCAAAGGTGAAGGGCTCATGTGATTTTCTTTTTGATCAGACATGTTTTTCAAAGCCAGGCAGATGTTTTATTTTAATGCAGTATGACAATATGCCTTTAACTGAATGTTTTGGCACAAAGAAATATATATATCGTTGAAATAAAGTATTGTTTGGCAAGCTGTATCAAAGTGACTTTTTTTGCAGGTGAGGGGTGCATCCACTCAAAGAAAGATAAAGTGAAGTGAAGAACACAGATGTGTTTGAAAGTTCCCTGCCAAAATATAAAAATCCTCTTCCATTACATCTTTGCGTACTGTTCTACTAATATATATGGTGAAGAAAGTGATGAATCCAGCTAAAAACAAGTAAGCCTTTGCCAGAAAAATGACAAGTACACCACTTTGATTTGTCACATACAGTGAACTGCTGAAGATGGAATGCACGATAACTTTAAAA